>NC_061119.1:125596940-125649715 GCF_002878395.1 Capsicum annuum | reverse complement strand
ATTTACATTATGAGAATTGATATTCTTGATGAACTAAAAATGATTGACAAATTATATGATGACTCACATGTGTTATTGTACTTATTTCATCCTCTCATGATTATGATGATTTTTTTGGGTTATGTGAGTCTTTCATACATCCTACATATTTCTTATAAATATTTATGATGATGATATTTATAAAACTGCATACACCCCCATATACTAGGTTCCTCTCTATGGTATTGATGCACATCTTCGGATGTGGGCTATATTTTCTCAGAATGTAGGTTCAGGTGCTCAGTTCCAGGTTTGACAGTGATTCTTTGGGCCCGCTATTTTATATCCTCTATTGTGGTGAGTCCTCATGTTCCGAGGATGTGATTTCTGATGTTGGTTTCATGGAATTATTTACATTTGATAACTGAGTATAAGTCAGTTGGGGCATGTCTCAATGGCTCGCTGGTTTTATTGATTTTCTTAGAGGCTTGTCAGACTAGTATAGATGTTAGGAGTTGACTAATAAGTCGTATTTTGTTATCTTTCTGAAATTCTTTTATTCTTACATGATGATTACTTTGTTGATATTTGAGGGTTATTTATGAAAACCCCATTGATTTGTGTTGAACTGAATGAAAATGGCTCAAAGGGTTAGCTTGGGGCTACTCGTAGCCTCAAACATCGTGTGACACTTCGGGACCCGTTTTCAGGGGCGTTAGAAACTTGGTATCAAAGCCTAAGGTTTTAAGGTATCCTAGGGAGTCTGACAAGTTGCGTTAAGTAGAGTCTTAATCATCGGTGTGTAGCGCGCCACATTTATGAGTAAGAGGCTTCAAGACATTTTAGGAAAAAGTGTGATTTTTTCTTTCAGAAGTCTATTGTTATTAAAGTGTCTCTCTCTTCTATTGATTCGTGCTCTTATCTTTCAGAAATATGTCTCCACATTGAGCGAGAAAAAATAATGATGGTCAGCAACCTTAACCCGCTGATCCATTAAATGAAAATGTGTCTCATGCTGAATTTCGGGCAGCCTTTTAGGCACTGGCCCAAGCTGTTACTGCAAATATTCAGGCCAAATCGACCCCAGATCCACAGCAGCAGGGAGGTAATTCAGCTGCTGCCAGGATCCATGACTTTATGCGGATGAATCCATCGGAATTCTATGGGTCCAAGTATGATGAGGATCCATGGTTATTTTTAGATGAGGTACAGAAGATTACTCAGGTGATGCATGTATCAGAGGATCATAGGGTGGAGTTGGCTGCGTATAGGTTGAAAGACCTTGCTTATGACTAGGTTGTTGCTTGGAGGAAAGGTAGAGGTGAGGGAGCTGTCCCTACAACTTGGCAAGAGTTCCAGGATGCATTCCTGGATAATTTTTTCCCTTTGAAAATAAGAGAGGCGAAGGTGGAAGAGTTTATGAACCTGCGACAGGGCTCTATGACTATTAGAAAGTACTGTCTAAAGTTCAATTAGTTGGCCAGGTATGCTCCTGACTTAGTGGCTGATAATCGGGCTAGTATGAGTAAGTTTATGACTGAAGTGTCAAGTTATGTGGTTAAGGAGTATAGGTCTGCCATGCTGAATAGTGAGATAAATTTTTCTAGGCTGATGACTTATGTCCAATAGATTGAGGCAGACAATATTAAGGAGAGAGATATAATGAGAGGGAATAAGAGAGCTAGGTTTGAGCAGCACGGATAGGGTCAAACTAGATCGCAGGGAGGGAGTCGCCCTTAGTATCAAGACCGTTCATCTATGCCAGCACCATCATCTGCTAGTGCTACCGTACCTAGAGGTAGGAAGGATCAAAGTAGCAGGACATATGCATCCAGGTCCCAGTATAGTACTGGCAGTAAGCCAAATCGTCCCCTATGTCCTAAGTATGGTAGGGCTCATTCGGGTGAGTGTGGGGGTGAGAAGAGGGGTTGTTTTTGATGTGGTGACATGGGTCACAGAGTTAGAGATTGTATACAAGATGGATAAGGGCATCGTGACTATCGCCCTTTGACCTAGACTCAGACTTTTAGTGCTCCAGTTCCAGCGACTCGCCCAGCCTCAGCTCAGGACGCCTCTTCCAGCAATGCTGGAGGGTAGCGCCAGAATAGATTCTATACTTTACCGTCCCACCAGGAAAAGGAGGACTCTCCCGATGTTGTTACTGGTATACTTTGTATATTTTAGTTTGATGTGTATGCTTTGTTGGATCCTGGATCCAGTTTCTCATATGTTATGCCTTTGATTGCTGTGAATTTTGAAATGAGTCCTGAGATTATTCCTGAGCCTATCCTAGTTTCTACCCCAGTGGGTGATTCGATTATTGCCCAGAAAGTGTATAAAAAGTGTCCTGTTATCATTCTTCATAGAGTCTTGTTGTTGGCTGATCTGATTGAGTTAGACATAGTAGATTTTGATATGATTCTGGGTATGGACTAGCTGTATTCTTTTTATGCCTCTATTGATTGTCAAACCTAAGTGGTCAACTTTTAGTTTTCGGGTGCATCCATGTTTGAGTGGTCTGGGAATTCTGTGTCACCCAAGAGTCATTTTATCTGTTACCTTAAAGCTAGAAATCTTATTTCCAAGGGATGTATTTACCATTTGGTTAGAGTTAAAGACACTAAATCTGAGACTCCAACTCTCTAGTCTGTTAACGTTGCTAATGAGTTTTCTGATGTCTTTCTGGATGATCTCCTAGGGATACCTCCTGACAGAGAGATAGAGTTCGGGATTGATCTTCTTCCTGATACTCAGCCCATTTCTATTCCTCCTTACCGTATGGCCCCTTCAGAACTTAAAGAGTTGAAAGAGCAACTCAAAGATCTACTAGATAAGAGTTTCATAAGGCCTAGTGTTTCTCCTTGGGGTGCTCCTATGTTGTTTGTGTGAAAGAAAGATAGCTCTTAGCGTATGTGCATTGATTACCGCCAGTTGAATAAAGTCACCATAAAAAATAAGTACCCCCTTCTGAGAATAGATGATTTGTTTGACCAATTGCAAGGTGCAAGTTATTTCTCAAAGATAGCCCTTTGTTCTGGCTATCATCAACTCAAAGTTAGGGAGTGTGATATCCCAAAAACCGCTTTCTGAACTCGTTATGGCCATTTTAAGTTTCTTGTTATTTCTTTCGGGTTAACTTATGCCCCAACAGCTTTCATGGACCTCATGAATCGTGTGTTCAGGATCTACTTCAGACTACCAAAACAGTCCACCAAAGGACAGATTCGAGAATTATTTGATTTTTAGGGGTGTTTTGGTCATTCCCCCTCACCCAAAATCTGTCCAAACCATATATTAAAGCCTATTAGAAACATTATATGTTATATTTCATTAAATTCCCTCAAATAGAAAACCCTAAGCTCCTACATCCAACTTCAAGAACCTCCAAAGTTCACCATTAATTCTGCAAATTTATTCAAGATTCCAAGTTCCTAGTTGAAGAACTCTAAGAACCATTATTCAAAGGCACGATTAACATCTAAAAAAAGAGTATCGATCTAAAGTTCATCATTCAAGGTATGTGGGGGTTTTCAAAAAGAACTCTCTTTCATTCTTGTGCCCAAAAGTAATTTTCTTTACAAACGCATGATTTTTATTTGACTTTTACGAATTTGAAGCATGAACCCGTATCTTATGATGATTATTATGAAATCTTGATGTTTATGCTTTTGAAAGATGAATTTACATGTGTGGAGATATAAAACATGAATCTTGAACGATATTTATCATGATTTTGATATTTGGGTCGTGAATCCCCATTGGAAATTGTGTTTTTTCTGAGAAAGTGTGTGTTATAAGCACGTTGATGTTGAATATTTGAGATATTTTGAATGATTTGACCTTTTGGTTTTAACGGAGTTATTTTGAACTCGAGTGTAAAAGAAATCCACAACGTGGTTGATTTTGATAGATGGGAAGCATAATGGCTTCCGATGTATAGTTATATATTACTGAAATTGTTTTGTTGTGGATTGTCTTTGAAATGATCAAAGCTAAGTTCGGGATAAATCTTTAGCACCGAGTGAGAGGTATAAAGTGACCTTACTTTACTAGAACTACGTGCCCCCGTAGGAGTGAGTCTGAGGCTGATTTATATAGTGATCACTAGTTTATGTGGATTTGATATTGATAGTCCTACTCCGATGGCAAGGATAGGATGGCTCTCCCCAACGTGGGTTGGATGTTGGAGTCCATGTGGCTCACATGGTTTATGTCGGTTTTAGGATCTCCCAGTATGTGTGTGTTTCCTTATGTCTATGGTGAATGGTGAAGTGATTTGAAAGTGGAATTGTGAAAGTTATTATTTCGAAAGATTTAAATGATATTTACATTGTCAGAATTGATATTCTTGATGAACTGAAAGGGATTAACAAATTATATGATGACACAAATATGTTATTGTACTTATTTCATCCTCTCATGATTATGATGATTTTCTTCGGGCTATGTGAGTCTTTCATACATCCTGCATATTTCTTATAAATATTTATGATGATGATGTTTATAAAACTGCATACACCCCCATACACTCAGTTCCTTTCCCTGATAGTGACGCACATCTTGGGATGTGGGCTGCATTTTCTCTGAATGTAGGTTCAGGTGCTCAATTCCAGGTTCGACAGTGATTCTTCGGGCACGCTGTTCTACATCCTCTGTCGTGGTGAGTCCTCATGTTCTGAGGACATGATTTCTGATGTTGGTTTCATGGAATTGTTTACATTTGATAACTGATTATGAGTTAGTTGGGGAATGTCTCAATGGCTCGCTGGTTTTATTGATTTTCTAAGAGGCTTGTCAGACTAGTATAGATGTTGGGAGTTGACTAATAAGTCATATTTTGTTATCTTTCTGAAATTGTTTTATTCTTGGATGATGATTACTCTGTTGATATTTGAGGGTTATTTATGAATACCCTGTCGATTCGTGTTGAACTGAATGAAAATAGCTCAAAGGGTTAGCTTGGGGATACTCGTAGCCTCAAGCACTGTGTGATGCTCCGGTTCCTGTTTTTGGAGCGTTAGAAGCATTTGTTTTAATTTCTCTTTCAACTCTCATAATTCTTTAGGGGCCATTCTATACAAAGGAATTAAGATTGGTTGAGTACCTGGAATCACAGGAATACCAAACTCTACCGCTTATTCTAGAGGAAAACCTGGAATATCTTTAGAAAATACATTGGGAAATTCATTTATCACTAGAATAGTTTGAAGAGTTAGTGGCTCCGCATCTGTATCCTTCACTCTAACTAGATGATATATCTAACCCTCGGAAATCATCCCTTTTACCTAAAAATAAGAAATATGTTTGCCTCTTGGTGCACCAATATCACCCCTTCAATCAAGGATTGCCTCTATTGGAAAATGGAAATACACCCTCTTAGTTCGGCAATCTACTGTGGCATAACAAGAAGCCACCTAGTCCATACCCATTATAACATCAAAATCTACCATTTCTAACTCAACAAGATCTGCCATTAAATCACGACAAAAACTTGTTATGATACAGTTTTGATACACTCTTCAAGCTATAATAAATTCACCAACCGGCATAGACACTTCAAATGTCTTACCTAGTAATTCTTGTTTTCTTTTGAACTTTCTATCAACCAATGGAGCGACATATGATAACGTAGAACCCGGATCAATTAATGCATATATATTATGTGTAAAGATGGACAATGTACCTATAACCACATTTGGAGAAGCCTCTAAATTTTATCGATCCGCTAAGCATATGTACGATTCTGAACTCTACTAGAGCTAGCTGCTCCTTTAGCACCTATACTATAACCTATAGGTTTTACATCCCTACCTAAATAAGGCATTTATGATGATGATGATGCAAAAATGGATCCAGTAGGTCGTTCCATACCACCCATGACTCTTTGTGGGCATTCTCTCATTATATACCCCAACGCACCACACCAAAAGTAAGCATTTGTCCCAAATCGACATGCACCCAAATGAAGCTTTCCATATTATATACATGGATGTTGAGGAGGTATTAATTGGCTCATACTCCCTTGCTCTTGATACCCCATTGCTCATGACCTCTAACATTCACTTCTTTCCCCAAATTGATTGCCCTTGGACCCTTAAAATAGTAATGAAGCACTAGCTGCAGAATAAGAAGATAGTGGCCTAGGCAGTCTATTAGAAAATTGAGGCCTCAACTCTCTTTGGGATGCCATAAATTGCCCCATAGATCTGGCCCTCTTAGAATACCCTATTTCCAATTCTTATGTTCTTCTTCTTTGCCTCTGATCCTCTATTTTTTGTGCAAAATCTTGTATCCTTGCTATATCCATGTGTTTTTTCAAGGAAACAATAGTAAAATATCTAAATAGATATGGATCCAATCTATCCATATATCGATGGGCTCTGTCATCCATAGTAGTTACTACATTAGGAGCATACCTAGCCAAAGAGCTAAACTGGAGGTTGTACTCCCTCATGCTTATATTCCATTAGAAAAGATTCAGCAACTGATCAACACGGGCCTCTGAAACCTCAAATGGAAGGTATTGATCAAGAAATTCCTCTTTGAACTCTTTCCAGCTAGCCGAAGGTGCATCGATACCCCTAGATCATTTCCAATCTTCATACAAAAATATAGCCTCACCTTTGAATCTATATGCTGCTAGCTCAACTGTCACTTTAACCAGTAGATACATGACATCTAGAGACGTTTGTATTTGATAAATAAAGTCCTATGGATCTTCATTAAGATCTGATCTGGTGAATGTGGGAGGATCCAACTTAAGAAAATCCTACGTCTATAGGCTAGCTGCCCTTTCTGCACTACTAGAACCTAACATGTCCTTGAGCATGTCCAGCAACTATACAAGTTATCAATTGCACCTCATTCCTTATATCTTGCTTATTATAATTAATAGGTGGTTCTGAGGATGCTGTTTCCCACCCCCTAGCTCTTCTGAAGATGCAAGAGTAGAAGAGGTTTGTGATACAAACTGAGCTTGGGCCTCACTTTGATTAGCTTGTCTAGGTGGGGACTTGTTGGTCCCTTCTTCGATAGCCATATCTACTTTTTTAAGTATATTCTTACTCCTTCTTGTAACAAGTATCTTTACTATAATAAGAAGAAAAACAAATTCAATGGTTAAATATGACTTCACCTACTACTTGGACCATATTGCACGATCTAAGATGTGAAGAAAAGAGACAACCCCTAAATGTCCCATAGCCTTCTATTTATAGATGTGGTGCACAATACAACCATAAGAAAAACTCTATGTAGACATGGCTGACAGACACCCATAGCCGTAGATATCTTATCCATGTAAATATGATAACCGAAGGTTCTGCCAAATATGATACAATGCATCAATGCGAACAACCATTTGGGCAAGCACAAAATTAAATGTATAAGACTTGGCTGTTGGGGCCACAACATCTAAGAGACAAGACACTACCATTATTAATTTTACATTGGTCTACAAAGCCTCTAAAAGATACATAAACACTTAGTTAAGATCGGAAAAAAACCCCCGACTTACCCTTAATTAGTGTACAGTACCAAAATATATAAAATAGACTCAGAAAACTCCAAAATAACTAGATCTCACCAATAATCACTGGATATGTTATGCTCCTACTAGCGAGGTGTATTAGCTGAAGCACTTCTGACTGTGAAATGTAGGCCCCCCATGAGGGACGTTAGTACGAAAATATGTACTGAATATATAAGGATGAAGGTAAATATATATGATACAAGAGATTAATAAAAATCAAATAAATAGTGCTAGTAGACCCCCTTTATATATATTTATCGGATCAGGCACATTACATTCTTTTCTCCATTTTACCTTTTTTTATTCATAATCTTTATAATCTGTATAATACAAATGTCTACCTGATCAGTTGTAAATACACAAATTGGGATCGGCCCATGCTAGGGTTACGCCCTTGAGCTACCACCCATATATTAATAGATTTGGATCGGCCTATTTAGGCTTTTTCCCCTAAACTGCTACCCACATATAATGGCATCAAGATCGAGCTATGTTAGGCTTATGCCCCTGAGTTACCACTCGTTCAATTAAGATTTACGTTACATAGTTTATTTAGCCTTTGTGATTGTTACTTTGGTGGTCATGACATTTTGGCACCTTTGAACAATAATCCATTAATAAGAGACATGTGAATAAACACTTAATGCTATAACAAAGAGATCTAGGGCAGATTGTACACGAATAAAATGTTTAGGAGTTGAAAATAACATATAGGTATTATTTGACTTAAAGGAAAACTCTTAAGACTTTTTAGTAAATGTAAAAATACAAACTTGATAATAATCATGTGGTAAGGTATTTCAACATACTAGGGAGTGGGAGCAAGCTCCTTAACTAGATGGGAGATCATATGATGCTAGGAACCTGTAGGCAAAAAGGCCATAGAGCACCAACCTATGACACTGTAAATCTCATACATAAACATATCATAACCAAAGGTCCTGACAAATATGATACAATACATTAATAAGAACAACCACGTGGGCAAGCATAAAATAATATTGACAAGTCTTGGCCATTGGGGCCAGAATATCTAAGAGACAAGACATTACCATGCTTAATTTTACATTGGTATACAAAGCTTCTAAAAGATACATAGACACTTGGTTAATGTCTGGATTAACCCCTTCCTTAGCCTCAACTACTATACAATACCAAAATATATAAAATAGACTCGAAAAGACCTGAATAAACCAGGAGCTCACAAATAGTCACTAGATATCCTGTGCTACTATTAGCGAGGTGTATTAGCTAAAGCACCTATGCCTGCAGCATGAAATACAGCCCCCATAAGGGACGTCAGTATGAAAATATGTACTGAATATGTAAGGCTAAATGTAACTACACATGAAACATGAGCTCAATAAAAATAAGATACAAGTGTATAAATAATGTAAGTAGACCACCTTTATATATATTTGTGGGATCAGGTACATTATAATTTTCTCTTCATTTTTCCATTTTTACATCATAATCTTTGTAAGCGATATAATACAAATGTCCAACTGATTAGTGGTAAACACATAAATTGGGATCGACTCATACTAGGCTTACGCCCGTGAGATACCACCCATATATAAGTAGATTGGTATTGGACCATGATATGATTTTTCCCCTGAGCTTCCACCCATATATAAAGGTATCAAGATCGTGCCATGCTAGGCTTATTCTTCTGAGCCGTCACCCGTTCAATTAAGATTTGTGTTATATAGTTTATTTAGCCTTTGAGATTATTACTTTGGTGGTCATAACTGTCCCTTTGAACAATAATATACCAATAAGATACATGTGAATAAACACTTAATGCCATGACAAAGAGATATGGAGTAGATTGTACACGATGAAATATTTAGAGAGATATGGAGTAGATTGTACACGATGAAATATTTAGGAGTTGAAAATATCATATGGGTCTTATTTGACTTAAAGAAGAACTCTTAAGACTTGCTCTTGAATGTAAAAATATAGGCTTGATAATAAGCATATGGTAAGGTATTTTAACACATTAGGGAGTGGGAGCAAGGTCATTAGCTAAATGGGACATCTTATGCTACCTGGCACTTGTAGTCGTAAAGGCCAGAAAGCACCAATCTATGACCCTGTACATCTCATGAATGTAAATATGATAACCAAAGGTTCTACCAAATATGATACAATGCATCAATGAGAACAACCATGTGGTAAGCACATAATTATATATACAAGACTTGGTCGTTGGGGCCACAACATCTAAGAGATAATATACTACCATGCTTAATCTTACATTAGCCTACAAATCCCCTAAATATATATAAACACTTAGTTAAGGTCGGGACAAACCCCCACCTTACCCTTAACTACTGAAAGTCACCAATAGTCACTGGATATGCTGTGCTCTTACTAGTGAGTTCTATTAGCTGAGGCACCTATGCCTGCAGCATGAAATACAGGCCCCCCGTGAGGGACGTCAGTACAAAAATATGTACTGAATATGTTAGGCTGAAGTAACTATATATGATACAAGAGCTCAATAAAAATTAGATACAAGTTTATAAATAGTGCTAGTAAACCCCCTTTGTATATATTTGTGGGATCAGGTACATTACATTCTTTTCTTTATTTTACCCTTTTTACTTCATAATCTTTGTAAGACATATAATACAAATGTCCAACTGATAAGTGGTAAATACATCAAATTAGGATCGGCCCATGCTAGGCTTACGCCCCTGAGTTGCCACCCATATATAAATAGATTGAGATCGTCCCATGCTAATCTTTTTACCTAAGCTTCCACCCATTATAAAGGCATTGAGATCGGTCCATGCTAGGCATTATACCAATGAGATGCCACCCAATCAATTAAGAATTACAGTACATAATTTATTTAGCCTTTGATATAGTTACTTTGGTGGTCATAACATTTTGGTACCTTTGAACAATAATCTACCTATAATAGACATGTGAATAAATACTTAATGCCATGATAAAGAGATATGGAGCAGATTGTACATGAATGAAATGTTTAGGAGTTGAAAATAACATATGGGTCTTATTGACTTAAAGGAGATCTCCTGAGACTTGTTAGTGAATGTAAAAATCCAGACTTGATAATAAGCACATGGTGAGGATTTCAACACACTAGGGAGTGGTAGAAAGGTCGTTATCTAGATAGGAGATCATGTACTGCCAGGTACCCGTAGCCGTAAAGGCCATAAAGCACCAACCTATGACACTGTACGTCCTATGCATGTAAATATGATAACCAAAGGTTCTGCCAAATATGACACAATGCATCGATGAGAACAACCACGTGGGCAAGCAAAAATTATATATACATGAATTGGCCGTTGGGACCACAATATCTAAGAGTCAAGACATTACCATGTTTAATTTTAAATTAGTTTACAAATATTCTAAGAGATACATAGACACTTAGTGATGGTCGGGACAAACCCCCGCCTTACCCTTAACTACTGTACAATATCAAAATATATTGAATAAACTTGAAAAGCCCTGAATCAACTTGGAGCTTACCTATAGTCACTGGATATCCTGTGCTTCTACTAGCGAGGTGTATTAGCTAAAGCACCTATGCCTGTAGCATGAAATACAGGCACCCATAAGGGATGTCAATACAAAAATATGTACTAAATATGTAAGGCTAATGATAACTACACATGATACAAGAGCTCAATAAAAATAAGATACAAGTGTATAAATAGTACTAGTAGACCACCTTTATATATATTTGTGGGATCAGGTACATTACATTTTTATCTGTATTTTGCCCTTCTTACTTCATAATCTTTCTAAGCCATATAATGTAAATGTCCAACTGATTAGTGGTAAACACACAAATTGGAATTGGCCCATGCTAGACTTACGCCCCTAAGATGCCACCCATATATAAAAAAATTGGGATTATCCCATGCTAGGATTTTTACCCTAAGTTGCCACCAACATATAAAGGTATCGGGATCCATCCATGTTAGGCTTATACCCCTGAGCCTCCACCCGTTTAATTAAATTTGTGTTACATAGTTTGTTTAGCCCTTTGAGATTGTTACTTTGGTAGTCATAACACTTTGGTACCTTTGAACAGTAATCTACCAATAAGAGACATGTGAATAAATAGTTTATGTCATGACAAAGATATATGGAGCACATTGTACACGAATGATATATTTAGGAGTTGAAAATAACATATAGGTCTTATTTGACTTAAAGGAGAACTCTTGAGACTTGCTAGTGAATGTAAAAATACAGAGTTGATAATAAGCATGCGGTGAGGTATTTTAACACATTAGGGAGTCAAAGAAAGGTTGTTAGTTAGATGGGAGATCTTGTGCTGCCAGGAACCTATTGCCATAAAGGCCGGACAACACCATTCTATGACCTTGTACATCTTATGCATGTAAATATGATAACAAAAGGTTCTATCAAATATGATGCAATTCATCAATGAGAACAACAACGTGGGCAAGCATAAAGTAATATATACAAGATTTGCCAATAGGACCACAACATCTAAGTGACAATACAATACTATGCGTAAATTTACATTGGTCTACAAAATCCTCTAAAAGATACATAGATACTTAGTTAAGGTCAGGAAAAACTCCTACCTTACCCTTAACTACTATACAATACCAAAATTTATAAAATAGACTCGTAAAGCATCGAATCACCCTGGAGGTCTCCAATAGTCACTGGATATACTGTGCTCCTACTAGCGAGGTGTATTAGCTGAGCACCTGTTCCTGCAGCATGAAATATAGGCCCCCTTGAGGGACATCAGTACGAAAATATGTACTGAATATATAAGGCTAAAGGTAAATACCCATGATACAAGAGCTCAATGAAAATCAGATACAAGTGTATAAATAGTGCTAGTAGACCACCTTTATATATATTTGTTGGATCTGGTACATTACATTTTTTTTTATTTTATCCTTCTTTCTTCATAATCTTTGTAAGCCATATAATGCAAATTTCCAACTGATTAGTGGTAAACAGACAAATTTAGATCGGCCCATGCTAGGCTTATGCCCCTGGCTGCCACTATATGTAAATAGATTGGGATCGACCCATGCTAGGCCTTTTCCTCTAAGCTGCCACCCACATATAAAGGTATTGGGATTGGCCCATGCTAGGTTTATGCCCATAAGCTTCCAACCATTCAATTAAAATTTATCTTACATAGTTTATTTAGCCTTTGAGATTGTTACTTTGGTGGTCATAATATTTTGGTACCTTTGAACAATAATCTACCAACAAGAGACATGTGAATAAATACTTAATGCCATGACTAAGATATATAGATATTGTACATGAATGAAATGTTTAGGAGTTGAAAATAACATATGGGTCTTAGTGACTTAAATGATAACTCTTGAGACTTTGTAGTGAATGTAAAAATGCAGAATTAATAATAAGAATATGGTGAGGTATTTTAACATATTAGGGATTGGGAGCAAGGCCATTATCTAGATGGGAGATCATGTGCTGCTAGTCACCTATAGTCGTAAAGGCCAGAGAGCACCAATCTATGACCCTGTATATATCATTCATGTAAATATGATAGCTAAAGGTTCTGCCAAATATCATACAATGCATCGATGAGAACAACCATATGGGTAAGCACAAAATAATATATACAAGACTTGGCCGTTGGGGCCACAACATCTAAGAGACAATACACTACCATGCCAAATTTTACATTGGTCTACAATGCCTTTAAAACATACATAAACACTTAGTTAAGGTTGGGACAAACCCCCACCTTACCCTTAACTAATGTATACTACCAAAATATATAAAATAGACTTGAAAAACCCGAAATCCACCTGGAGCTCTTCAATAGTCATTGGATATCCTGTGCTCCTACTAGTGAGCTGTAGTAGTTGAAACACTTATGCTTACAATATCAAACGCAAGCCCCCCTTGAGGGACGTCAGTTAAAAAAATATGTATTTAATATGTAAGGCTGAAGGTAACTACACATGATATAAGAACTCATTAAAAATCAGATACAAGTGTATAAATAGTGCTAGTAGACCACCTTTATGTATATTTGTGGAATCAGGTACATTGCATTATTTTCTTTATTTTACCAAAGGAAAGATTTGAGTATTATTTGATTTGTAGGGGCGTTCTCGTCATTCCCCCTCACATAAAATCCGTCCAACCCTATATTAAAGCCTATTAGAAGTATTATATGTTATATTTCATCAAATTCTCTAAAAAAGAAAACCCTAAGCGCTTACATCCAACTTCAAGAACCTCCAAAGTTCACCATTAATTCTGCAAATTTATTCAAGATTCCAAGTTCCTAGTTCAAGAACTCCATGAACCATCACTAAAAGGCATGGTTAACATCTCAAAAATGAGTATCGATCTAAAGTTCATCATTCAAGATATGTGGGGTTTTTCCACATCTCTTTCGTTCTTGTGCCCAAAAGTAATTTTCTTTACAAAGGCATGATTTTTATTTGATTTTTACAAATTTGAAGCATGAACCCATATCTTATGATGATTATTATGAAATCTTGATGTTTATGATTTTGAAAGATGAATTTACATGTGTGGAGATATAAATCATGAATCTTAAACGATATTTATCATGATTTTGATATTTAAGTCATGAATCCCCATTGAAAATTGTGTTTTTTTGAGAAAGTGTGTGTTATAAGCACGTTGATGTTGAATATTTGAGATATTTTGAATGATTTGACCTTTTGGTTTTAACGGAGTTATTTTGAACTCGAGTGTAAAAGAAATCCACAACGTGGTTGATTTTGATAGATGGGAAGCATAATGGCTTCCGATGTATAGTTATATATTACTGAAATTGTTTTGTTGTGGATTGTCTTTGAAATGATCAAAGCTAAGTTCGGGATAAATCTTTAGCACCGAGTGAGAGGTATAAAGTGACCTTACTTTACTAGAACTACGTGCCCCCGTAGGAGTGAGTCTGAGGCTGATTTATATAGTGATCACTAGTTTATGTGGATTTGATATTGATAGTCCTACTCCGATGGCAAGGATAGGATGGCTCTCCCCAACGTGGGTTGGATGTTGGAGTCCATGTGGCTCACATGGTTTATGTCGGTTTTAGGATCTCCCAGTATGTGTGTGTTTCCTTATGTCTATGGTGAATGGTGAAGTGATTTGAAAGTGGAATTGTGAAAGTTATTATTTCGAAAGATTTAAATGATATTTACATTGTCAGAATTGATATTCTTGATGCACTGAAAGTGATTGACAAATTATTTGATGACTCACATGTGTTGTTGTACTTATTTCATCCTCTCATGATTATGATGATTTTCTTTAGGCTATGTGAGTCTTTCATACATCCTGCATATTTCTTATAAATATTTATGATGATGATGTTTATAAAACTTCATACACTCCTATATACTCGGTTCCTTTCCCCGGTACTGACCTACATCTTCAGATGTAGGCTGTATTTCTCTGAATATAGGTTCAGGTGCTTAGTTCCAGGTTAGACAGTGATTCTTCGGGCATGCTGTTCTATATCCTCTGTCGTGGTGAGTCCTCATGTTCCGAGGACATGCTGTCTGATGTTGGTTTCACAAAATTGTTTACATTTGATAACTGAGTATGAGTTAGTTGGGGCATGTCTCAATGTCTCGCTGGTTTTATTGATTTTCTTAGAGGGTTGTCAGACTAGTATAGTTGTTTGGAGTTGACTAATAACTTGTATTTTGTTATTTTGCTAAAATTCTTTTATTCTTGGATGATGATTACTCTGTTGATATTTGAGGATTATTTATGGAAACCCCGTCGATTTATGTTGAACTGAATGAAAATGGCTCAAAGGGTTAGCTTGTGGCTACTCATAGCCTCAAGCACCGTGTGACGCTCCGCGACCATTTTCAAGGGCGTTACATTTAATCTCAAAATTCGAAATCTTCTCTTGTTCTCAATACCCAAAGGCTAAGGGACTTTAAACAATACTTTCAACTCATGCATAAGTCTCATGGAGAGTAAAACTTCTTCAATTCTCAACATTTCATAACTATTTAGAACTCATATACTTGGAATTAGAAATCATATAACTTGAAAACATACTTGAAGGCATTTCATTCACTTTAGGAAAATATCTCATCTCAAGCTTTAGGGAAATCACTCCATCTCAAATAGAAAGGCATTCTAGTTTATGGAAACAACTTATCTTGAAGCTTTATAAAAAGTACTATAACAAGGGAAGATACTTTCATTTAGGAAATAACTCACATCAAGAAAATACTTTAGTTGGGAAAACATCTTTGCAATTCAACAATTTAGAAAAATAGCTTATTAGGAAGTAAAATAAGTATTTGATCTCGAAGTCTAAATGTCAAGGGAGGTTCTCGTAACCGATATAAACCATGCGAGCTACATGGATTCCAACGTTTTGTCCTCGTAAGGAAGAGACCCTACGTTGGAGAGGAGCGTCATACTTTTGCCAGAGAGAAAAATCTAGGTCTAGTGATTACTAAACAAAACTCGGCCTCGGGCTTAATCATAATCATCATAAACTTGGCCATAGGCCCAACCTACGGTGGTACATAGTTTTGGGGTAAGAAACTGTAGTAACTTACCCACTCGGTGCTAAATACTACTCCCATTAGATTATCAGGGATCATCTCATAAAAATCCACTTTTAGAATAATCACATGGTTCACCACGAACTCAATAATCAAATCGATAATCTCATAGAGTGAAGTGGATTTCAAAGCTCAAGGACCATTAGGTCAATTCATTTCTCAATCATCTCAAAATACTCAAAACATGGGTGCTCATAGCACAAGAGTTCATAATTTCACAAGTCTCAAATAGGGCTTACTAACCCATTATTCAATCCCAAGTTAAAGCTTATCAAAAGCATAATATATAGCATATAGATTCATAAATCATGTGAAAATCAGGGAATTTCAGCAAGTTACCTCAAAATCTCAATATTTCCATATGCTTCAATATCTTAACAATGCAAATATTAGCTTATCAAGGAGTAAAATCATGGGGTTTATACCCAGCTGTAAATACTCATGAAAACATGTAGAAATCATACCATTTGACTCTTAATTCCTAGGAAATATCAGTATAATACATTCAATAATAATTGGTGAAAAAACCAATTCAAATTCATGTAAAAAACCTCATATATTTTAAGAATTTCATGATATAATAACCTTTTGGACACAAGGGTGAAAGGGTTACCCTTGTTTAAAAACCCCACATACCTTGAAATAGAAGCTTTTGATGAACTCTCACTTTTGGAACACTATTTGTGTACTAGAATGAGGGTTATTAAGGCCCTTGACTTGGGAACCTTCAATCTTGACTTAATTTAGTAAATCATGGTGGATTCTTGAGGTTCTTGGAAGAGGTTTTTGATACTTAGGGTTTATATTGAGAGAAAATTTAGGAAAAACCTCATAAGATGCTTGTAACTGGCTTTAATTTAGTGTTTCCACAATTTTATAGGCTTTGAAAAGGTCCAAAGTTCCCTTTTAAACATTTGTACAAAACTTGAAAAACTGAACTGGAACCCGATTTCATTGGCCTCTGCAACGCGCCACTTATCGCGGTGGCTCACTGGAATTTGACAATTGGGAAATTGGCAGCCTCCGCAATGCGGACCCATGGAGTTTTCCCACTGGTTGGGACTTGGGACTCCTCTGCGATGCGCCACTATCACGGGGTTCCACTGGAAATTGACAATTGCAAAATCAACCCTCTCCATGACGTGCCAGGAAGTTAAATGATGCAGTTTTACGACTAAGCCTTAAATTAGCCATACCTTCTTACTCGAGTGTTGGATTTGGGCAAATCTTATATCGATGGAAAGCGTATTAGCTTTCCCAAGTGACAAAAAGTAGAAATTAGGGAAATTCTATATTGGTAACACGTTACTCACTTAGGAAGCAACTTCTCAATCTTTTAGGGCCGAAATCACGCGTCACTCGACATGACCTATGGATCAAACTACAAGGGAACTTTGTAGGGCCTTACAATATCTCCCCTTTGGGAACATTCGTCTTCAAATGTCACTAGTTAGTCTCGAAATACAGGAAAAACTGAGTACACACAGCCGAAAGAATTACTAAAAGGTTCAAGATCTTCCTAAACTCATGACCACTCCGATTATTGCAAGAATTCATACAAAGATAGATGCATAGCTGAACTTTAGATTAGAAAAGCTGAATCAAAGAAGAATAGTACCTTTGGATTGATATAAACTTGCGGAAAAGGGGTATGGGTATTTGGCTCATACGTCTGCTTCTGCCTCCCAAGTATCACACTCAACAGATTGGTTCAGCCACAAAACTTTGACCAAGGGAACTTCTTTGTTCCTTAGTTTACGGATCTGAAAATCTAGGATCTCCACGAGAATCTCATCGAAGGAAAGGCTATCCTGAATATCAACACTCTCTGAAGGATCAACCACAACGAAATTACTAATATGCTTCTTAAGCATGGAGACATGAAAGATAGGATGACCGGCGGACAACTCCGAGGGAAACTTAACCTCATAAGCCACTTTACCAACACGGCTCAAGACTCTATAGGGCCAACATAACGGGGACTAAGCTTTCCCTTCCTACCAAACCTTTTCACCCCTTTCATGGGTAAAATCTTCAAGTACACCAAGTCACCTACCTTAAACTCAAGATCTCTCCTTCTTACATCTGCGTAAGACCTTTGACGACTCTGAGCGGTCTTCAACCTTTCTCTAATCAACTTAACTTTCTCCATAGATTTGAACAATGCATCAAGCCCACACGCGGCAGCTTCGCCCACTTCAAACCAACCTATGGGTGATCTACACCTCCTACCATACAAAGCCTCAAATGGTGCCATCTCAATGCTAGTATGGAAACTATTGTTATAGGCTAACTCAATCAATGGAAAATGCTCATCCCAACTACCTTTAAATCAAGAGCATTTGCCCTCAACATATCCTCTAGGGTTTGAATGGTCCTCTCAGCCTGACCATCTATCTATGGGTGAAAAGCTGAACTCAAAAGAACTTGGGTGCCAAGACCCTGCTGAAACGCCCTCCAAAATTGAGAAGTAAATTTAGTACCCCTATCTGAAATGATAGAAAAGGGAAATCCATGTAGTCTGACAAACTCCTGAACATACAATCTAGCATAATCCTTAGCCGTATAAGATGTATGCACGGGCAAAAAATGTGTGGACTTAGTCAACTTATCCATAACAACCCAAATAGAATCATGATGACGACGCGATAGAGGCAACCCGGTCACGAAGTCCATATTCACTATCTCCCACTTCCAAGTGGGTATACTAAACTCTTGCATCACACCACCCGATATTTGGTACTCTACCTTAACCTGTTGACATGTCGCACTCTTTGCTACAAACTCGGAGATGTCCTTCTTCATGATATTCCACCAATAGATTTCTCGCAAGTCGCGATATATCTTGGTAATACCGAGATGAATGGAATAACGTGCACCATGTGTGTCACCCATAATCCTCCACCTTAAATCATCAACACACGGAACACACAACCTACCATGCACCCTCAACACACCATCTTCCCCTTGGGAGAAAACCTCGACCTTTTGGTACTTAACTGACCCCTTCAGTTTGACCAAACTAGGATCCCTATACTGCTTCTCCTTCACTTCCAAAACTAAAGAAGATTTGGAACTAGTCTGCACCAATGTACTTCCCTCCGCTGAATCAAGCAATCTAATACCCAACCTAGCCAGACAATGAACATAATGAGCTAACTCTCTCTTACCTTTCTCAATATGCGCAACTCTACCCATGGATAATCTGCTAAGGGCATCTGTAATGACATTGGCCTTGCCCGAGTGATACAACACACTTATATCATAATCTTTCAACAACTCTAACCACCTCCTCTACCTAAGATTCAACTCCTTCTGGGTAAATATGTACTGGAGGCTTTTATGATCAGTAAACACATCAACATGGACACCATAAAGATAGTGTCTCCAAATTTTCAAAGCAAAAACCACAACAGCTAACTCAAAATCATAGGCTGGGTAGTTCTTTTTATACGGCTTCAACTTTCTAGAGGCATAGGCTATATCCTTACCCATTTCCATCAACACACAACCCAAACCAACTCTAGAGGAATGACAATACACCATAAAACCATCAGTACCATCATGAAAAGTTAACATAAGGGCTGAAGTGAGTCGAGTCCTCAACTCCTCGTAACTCTTCTCACAGGAATCAGACCACTGGAATTTAACCTTCTTTTGTGTCAATCGGGTCATAAGAGACTCAGTGAAAGAAAAACCCTTAACAAAATGATGTTAATAGCCTGCTAGACCCAAGAAACTCCTAATGTCAGATGGACAGATCAGTCTAGGCCAGTTTCTCACAGCTTTTGTCTTTTGGGGATCAACTCTAATACCCTCGGCTAAAATAACATGACGCATGAAGGCTACAGACCTTAGTCAAAATTCACACTTATTGAATTTGGCAAACAATAGGTGATCTCTAAGAGCTTGGAAGACAATTCAATGATGAGTTGCATGGTCATTCTCATCACGGGAGTACACAAGGATATTATTTATGAAGACAATAACGAACATATCAAGGTATTGCTTGAACACTCGATTCATGAGGTACATGAAGGTTGTTGGGGAATTTGTTAGCCCAAAAGACATGACTAAAAAATCAAAGTGACCATAACGGGTTTGAAAGGTTGTCTTTGGAATATCACATTCCCTCACTTTAAGTTGATGATAGCTGGATCTAAGGTCTATCTTGGAAAAATAACTTGCATCTTGCAACTGATCAAATAGGTTATCAATTCTCAAAAGAGGATACATATTTTTGACTGTGGCCTTGTTCAGTTAATGGTAGTCAATGTACATACGCAAAGATCTATCTTTCTTCTAAACGAACAAAACAGGTGCACCCCAAGGAGAAATACTGGGTCTAATGAAACCTTTGTCTAAGATATCTTTGAGTTTCTCCTTTAACTCCTTAAGCTTGAAAGGTACCATACGATATAGAAGAATGAAAATAGGCTGAGTATTGGGAAGAAGGTCAATTCCAAACTCTATCTCTCTATCGAGAAGTACCCTTAGGAGATCTTCCAGAAAGACATCGAGGAACTCATTCACAATATCAACCGACTGGATGGTTGGAGTCTCAGACTTAGTGTCCTTGACCCTAACAAGGTGGTAGATACAACCTTTGGATATAAGCTTTCTGGCTTTGATAGAGGAGATAAAATAACTCTTGGGAGATACCAAACTCCCAGACCACTCAATCACTGGTTTATTATGAAACTAAAACTTGACCATACAGAAAAGACAATCTATAGATGCATAACAAGAATGAAGCCAATACATACCCAAAATAAGGTTAAAATCTATCATGTCTAACTTTATCAAATTTGCAGATATAACTCTATGAAGCACAGTAACGGGGCAATTTCTATGCACTTGTTTTGCAACAACTGACTCTCCGACTGATATAGAAACTAGGAAAGGCTCAGAAATCTTTTCAAGACTCATTTTGAAATTCACACCCACAAGTGGGGTCATATAAGAGAGATTCAACTTTGGGTCCAACAACACATAAACATTACAACAAAAGACATAGAGCATACTAGTAACAACATCAGGAGAGTCTTCCTACTCCCGATATGGTGCCAAAGGATAGAACTATTCTATCACTAACCGCCAGCAGTGCTAGAAGAAGTGCCCTGAGCAGAGGCGGGATGGAGTACCGAAGTTGGTGTACTAGCAGCCTGTGCCTGAGGTCCGGCATCTCTATTCCCCTTTCTAGCATGGGGACAATCTCTAAGTCTGTGGCTCTGCTTTCTACAACCAAAACAACCCCTCACATCTCCAAAACACTCCCCAAGGTAATTTCTACCATATTTAGCACAAGAAGGATAATAAGTCATGTTACCAACACTGTTCTGCGGTCCAAACATGAAAGACCTGATCCCTTGCTCCGGCCTACTTCTAGGCATATGAGCACTAGCTGAAGAAGGAACTAGAATATATGGACATCTTTAAAACTGGGGGCAGTTCCCTCCATGGAACCTTGGCTGACTAAACTCATGCTGATCAGATCTCGGCCTCTTGATACCCCTTATTTTATCTCTTTCTCTAATCTTATCTACATCGATCTATTGGGCATGCATCATCAACCTAGCCAGATCCATATCCTTATGCAACATCATAGCCATACACTCCTTCAGTACCATCCCCAAAACACCGGTCATAAACTTACTCATACTAGCCCAGGTGTCAAAAATCAAATCAGGAGCGTACTTGGCCAATTGATTGAACTTGAAATAGTACTCCTCAATATTCATAGAGCCCTATCTCAAGTTCATAAACTCATTAATATTTGCCTTCCTCATCTCAAGTTGAAATAATTGATCCAAGAAGGCATCTTGGAAAACTTACCAAGTCATAGGAGCGGCATTCTCATCTCTACCCTTCCTCCATGACACAACCGAATTATAAGAAATGTCCTTCAGTTTGTAGGATGCCAACTCAACACTTTCTTCTTCTGAAACATGCATCACGTCTGTGATCTTCCATAACTCCTCCATGTACAACTGTGGGTACTCATCTATCTTTGACCCATAGAACTCAAGCAGGTTAATCTACATAGAGTCATAAATCCTAGATGTGGCTACATCACCACCCTACTGGTTAGCAACTGGGGATTGGTTATTGTCTTAAATATTTGCGGTGATCTCTTGGGCTAATGCCTGAAAGACCACCTGAAACTCAGCATGGGACACCATCTCATTCAAAAGATCAACAGATGGGGGTTGTTAATCATTGTTTCAGCAAATATTTACTCTTCGAAGAGGCATTTTCTAAAAATAGAAGAGCATGGGTCATTAGATAAGAGGGACAACTGTAGGCACGATAGAATATGAAAGAAGAAAATTTTTTTCCTAAAATATCTCATAGCCTCTTCCTCATAGTTGTGGTATGCTACACACCGATGATCAAGATTCTACTCAACGCCACTTATCAGACTCCCTAGGACTCCTTAGAAACCTTAGGCTCTGATACCAAGTTTGTAACAACCTGATATCATCTCTCAATATGTCACATGGTACCTAAGGCTACAAGTATCCCCAAGCTAACCCTTAGAGCTGGTTTCCACCAATGACACTCAATTCAAGATAAGAATGGACTCAACACTAATGTAGTCATATCATATATAAGGAAATATAGAAAATATACTTGTCTATAAGACCACAATATAGAGAAATCTCAACAAAACCATAATATTGAATCCTCGACACATCACAAGTCTGACACTAGTCTAACAAACCTCTACAAATCAAAATCTAGAGAGCCATTAGGACAGGTCCCCAACTGAGTTGAAATAAACTGAAGATAAAACATAGTCTTTCAAGTACGATAAATATCTGAGGATCTTTCCTTGAATCATGAGGACTTACCACTATAGAAAATATAGGCAAGGTACTAAAAGAATCATGGGCGAGGCTGGGACTGAGCAGCTGAACCTACATTATGACACAATATAGCATATAGACATTTATGTGGATCAGTACTTGGAAGGTACTGAGTATGTGGGGGTGAATGCATATGAATAAAATAGTAACAATCTTCTTTAATCAAATCATGTATGCATTATGAGATGACTTACATAGATTGAACAAGTATAAATTATAAAGCTTGTAAGTTATGTAGAATGGAGCATGTAATACAAATCTCGTGAGTCATCGTTGTTTAATCTCAAAATTCAAAATCTTCTCTCTTTCTCAATACCCAAAGGCTAAGGGACTTTAAACAATACTTTCAGCTCATGCATAAGTCTCATGGAGAGTAAAACTTCTTGAATTCTCAACATTTCATAACAATTTGGAACTCATACACTTGG
This sequence comes from Capsicum annuum, assembly GCF_002878395.1. Lineage (NCBI taxonomy): Eukaryota > Viridiplantae > Streptophyta > Magnoliopsida > Solanales > Solanaceae > Capsicum > Capsicum annuum. The sequence goes on along the minus strand of NC_061119.1, from coordinate 125,626,314 downwards.
AATTCGACATCATATAACTTGAAGACATTTCATTCACTTTAGGAAAATATCTCATCTTAAGCTTTAGGAAAATCACTCCATCTCAAATGGAAAGGCATTCTAGTTTATGGAAACAACTTATCTCAAGGCTTTAAAAAAGTACTATAACAAGGGAGGATGCTTTCATTTAGGAAATAACTCACATCAAGAAAATACTTTAGTTGGGGAAACATCTTTGCAATTCAACCATTTAGTAAAATAGCTTATAGGGAAGGAAAATAAGTATTTGGTCTTGAAGTCTAAATGTCAAGGAAGGTTCTCGTAACCGACATAAACCATACGAGCTACATGGATTCCAACATTTTATCCTCCTAAGGAAGAGATCCCACGTTGAGGAGGAGCGCCATACTCTTGATAGGGAGTATAACCTAGGTGTAGTGATCACTAAATAAAAATTAGCCTAGGGTTCAATCATAATCATCATAAACTTGGCCTCAGGTCCAACCTACGGTAGCACGTAGTTTTGGGGTAAGAAACCATAGTAACTTACCTACTCGATGCTAAATACTACTCCTTTTATATTATCTGCGCTCATCTCATAAAAAAATCTACTTTTAGAATAATCACATAACTCACCACAAACCCAATAATCAAATCGATAATGTCATATAGTGAAGTGGATTTCAAATATCAAAGACTATTAGGTCAATTCATTTCTCAATCATCTCAATATACTCAAAACATGGGTGCTTATAGCACAAGAGTTCATAATTTCACAAGTCTCAAATAGGGCTTACTAACCCATTATTCAATATCAAGTTAAAGCTTACCAAAAGCATAATATATAGCATATAGATTCATAAATCATGTGGAAATCTAGGAATTTCAGCAAGTTACCTCAAAATGTCAATATAACCATATGCTTCAATATCTCAATAATGCAAATATTAGCTTATCAAGGAGCAAAATTATGGGGTGTATACCCAGCTGTAAATACTCATGAAAACATGTAGAAATCATACCATTTGACTCTTAATTCCTTGGAAATATCAGTATAATACATTCAATAATAATTGGTGAAAAAACCAATTCAAATTCATGTAAAAAACCTCATATATTTTAAGAATTTCATGATATAAATAACCTTTTGGGCACAAGGGTGAAAGGGTTACCCTTGTTCAAAAACCCCACATACCTTGAATTAGAAGCTTTTGATGAACTCTCATTTTTGGAACACTATTTGTGCACTAGAATGAGGGTTATTAAGGTCCTTGACTTGGGAACCTTCAATCTTGACTCAATTTCGGAAATCATGGTGGATTCTTGAGGTTCTTGGAAGAGGTTTTTGATACTTAGGGTTTATATTGAGAGAAAATTTAAGAAAACCTCATAAGATGCTTGTAACTGGCTTTACTTTAGTGTTTCCACAATTTTATAGGCTTTGAAAAGGTCCAAAGTTCCCTTTTAAACATTTGTACAAAACTTGAAAAACTAAACTGGAACCCAATTTCATTGGCCTCCATAACGCGCCACATATCGCGGTGGCTCACTGGAATTTGACAATTGGGAAGTTGGCAGCCTCTGCAATGCGGAGCCATCATGTTTTCCCACTAGTTGGGACCTGGGACTCCTCGGTAATATGCTCCTATCATGGGGTTCCACTGGAAAGTGACAATTGTAAAATCAACCCTCTCCGTGATGCGCCATGCAGTTAAATGATGTAGTTTTATGACTAAGGCTTAAATTAGCCATAACTTCTTACCCGAGTGTTGGATTTGGGAAAATCTTATATCGATGGAAAGCGTATCAGATTTCCCACGTGAAAAAAGTAGAAATTAGGAAAATTACTTATGGTTAACACGTTACTCACTTAGGAAGCAACTTCTCAATCTTTTAGGGCCAGAATCACACCTCACTCAACATGTACTATGGATCAAACTATGAGGGAACTTTGCAAGGCCTTATAGAAATACCCTATTTTCTATACCTTAAAAAATTTCCTATAATTATAGTCTCTTAACCCAATACGACTCATGGGTACAAGCCGTATGTTAAGGTATGAATGATATGGTCCAGTCATATACTGACCAGTGTTGGTTAGTGGGATGGATTTTGGTCAATGGAATGGGTACGACTTGGTGGTACGAGTCGTATGGTTAGATACAGATTATTTGTTAACCTTAAACTTGGTAACTTCAGTTGAATCTGAGTATGAGTTGCTCATGAGAAGTCATAATCCAGGGTACGAGTTAAACTAGAGACTCGTATGGTGGATAGTGCTCAAACCTTCTGTGATTCTATCTTACCAAAGGTATGGGTAAAGGGCACGGATCATATGTTGTCAATACAACTTGGGTAGGATGGGTCTTACACTTTATAGTGTTAGTTCCAAGGGTTGAGGATTAGGATACGAGTGGTTGGTACCACTCATATCAAAGGGTATGACTTGTGAGTGTAAGTCGTACCCCTATGTTGGGATTTTTTTGCAACTTAAATAGGGGTATTCTGGACATTCCCCACTCAGCCTAAGAAGTCCCTACAACTTCTAACTCTCTTGGGAGTCTATTTACCCTATTATTTTATTCATTAACTCTTAAAAGCTCTTCCTAAATACTCTATAATTCTCTCAAGAGCTTTTAGGGAAGAAAGTTAGGGTTTCAACAAGAGGACTAAATTAGGGACAATGTTGGTGGTTTCTCTTTTTCCACTTTGTAAATTAAGGCATGTTCTCTTTCCTCATTATTAGTTCTAATTAAAGGTATGGTTTTATACAATGTTTATATGATTTGATTATTGTATGATTTTTGGTTTGAAAATATGATTTGTTATAAATGCTTGGTTATGGTTTTCCCATGTTTTAGTTAATGGTGGTTTTGGATAATTTTTTGTATGGGAATAGTTCTTTGGTAATGAACTTTGTTTTGAAAATACTATGCCTCCAATGTGTTTGATAAAAATGCCTTTAACAATGTTTCCACTATAATATTAGTTTTTCAATGGAACTTATGCATGGTTTAAACTTTATATTGGAACCCTAAATGATATTAATGGTTTAATTGGTTTTAAATGGATTGGAAAATCCTTAGTGTCCATGGTTTTAGTTAATTGGAAATCATGAAGGGTACATGGAATCCCTTAAACCAATATATGTTTGGCTATGGACAAAACTTACAAGTATAGTCGGTATGACGATACCACTACTAATGGCCTTAATTAATAAATGGTTAATGGATTGGTTGGTTACTTGGTAATGGTTTTAATTGGCCAATAATGGCGAGGTGTATAGCAAAGCTGTGGAAGGTAGAGGTCCCGGGGGACCAAAATTGGAAACTCATATTTGTCGATATGCGGTTTAATCTAAGTGATTGTGTGCATGATGTCACACTTTATATTTGGGAGATGTACTAGTCATCCTAGGTTTTCTTCCCTGGTTGTGCGGGTTTACGCACTGGGGCTCTTCAGCAGGGCGAGCTAAACCAATATAGATCGTAGGTGGTTTAGGACAGCAAATCTACACAGCCTAGGTAAAGTTTTTAATGGCATGCTAAACTCGGTTCCCTTTTCTGGCATGGATATATATATATGGTTTGTGTGCATATGGTTGATTTTACTTGGTCTTATAAATGGTATTATTTTATCCTTAGCCTGAGTTTGTGCTTGCATTCACCTGCTAACCCATCTTCGAGTGGAAAAATACCCATGATATATAGAAACTAACCTTTCTACTCCTCCTACATCATGATTGACTCGAGGAAAGATTTTGGACTAAAGTGGTGAGCTTCCGTCTTTATAGAAGGCTCCATTTCATGTTATGGATATTCTTAGAAATTTTAATTTATGTTTAGATAATGGTTTTTTCTATGGTTGTGGAAATGTCCCAACCAGATATTCTTACACTTTTGGTTAGAGGTTTTATGGTACTGCTATGGGTTAGAATGAGCGGGATCAGAATTGGTGTCAGCCTTAATATTAGTATTCGTATTAGGGCTGATACCAGTTGACTTTATTATTGGTTGTTCCAGCCTCTTTTATTTTGGGATTAATCATATTATGTTATGGATATTATTTAGTTATGGCCTGGTCTATGGCCCTTGGTTTGGTATTGGTTTTGTTAGTATGGTTTGGTAGACGAGATGACGTGGTACGGTTGGTCTAGTAATAGACCTATCCCAAAGTCAGTCCTTGTCTAATTTTGCTATCTTGTTATACATTTAGAATTCAGTCAACTAAAGATATACTAATGGTGGTTTGGTTGGGTTACAAGGGGTGGTCCCTAGTCCTGGTTGGACTTTTGAAGCCCATTATAACAAGGCCCTCGAACGGATTGTATCAAGTTGGTATCAAAGCTTTAAGTTCATAGTAGTTGAGAGACCACAAAGTCATATCAAGTAGAGTATCTTTTATGGGTGTGTAGTGGCCAAACTCATAACAGAGAGGCTACAGGGCATTTAGGAATGTTTTACTTTCTTGGTATTCTATTTACAAGCTTGGAGTCTAAGTCCTAGAATTCTTGTCTAATCCTTGGTTGTTCACTTCTCAGATTATGCCTCAATGATTTGGAACACAGAAAAACTCTTCAGTCCCATCTGGGGATAATGTTGATAGGGTACATACTATGTCTAGAGTTTTTTCTTTGATATTAGGGTCCTATCCCTAATAGTTCTAGAGTTTCTCAAGTTGCTACTAGTCCTTCTCAAAGTGAGGTCACTAATGTGGAATTTTGTCAGACTATTCATACTATTTCTAAATTTGTTGCTGCTCAAGCTGAGCAGGATGCATTTGGTGGGTTATCTTCTGAGGCCATAAGGTTTGGTTAGTTTATAAAACTGAATCCTTCTACTTTTACTAGTTTAAAGGTGGAGAAGGATCCTTAGGTTTTATTGGATGAGATAGAGAAGATATTTAGGGTGATGCAAGCTACTAATATGAAGGGTGTAAACTTTTCAGCTTACCATCTCAAGGATGTTACTTTCTAATAGTATGAAGAGTGGAAAAGAGATAGAGGTGATGTGAAGGAGATGTCCTAATGAGATGCCTTCTCTGGTGCTTTTCTAGGTCGTTTCTTTCCTCAAGAGCTGGAGGAAGCAAAAATAGATGAGTTTATGAATCTTATGCAATGGGGAATATCTGTCAAGTAATATGCTTTGAAGTTATATCAGCTGTCAAGGTATGCTCTTGATTTAGTGGCTGACATAAGAGCGAGAATAAGAAAGTTTGCTTCTAGGTTGAATCCGAATTTGATCTACGAAAGCAAGACTACCTTACTGATTAAATATATGGATATTTCTAGGTTGACTATTCATATACAGTAGGTAAATGGTGAGAAGAGAAAACAGGCTGAGTTTGAAGATAGGTAGGGTAAGAAGAGCAGGTTTTCTGATCAGGGAGGTGCTTAGTCTCAAGGTAGTTGGGATGGCGGCAAATGGAAAAAAAATGGAGTTCTGTATCCTTCTCTACTGCTAGTTCTTCTTACCCAAAGTAGTCGAATGACTGGCATTATTAGAGTAATGATAATTTTAGCGCACTGAGTGCCCAATCTCAGGTGAGTAGGGGTCAGTTGATTTCTTTATACCCACCTTGTCGGTTTTGTGGCCATCTTTATTGCTATTATTGCTATAAATGAAGGGAAAATACTTCAAGTGTGGCCAAGCAGGCCATCAAATCAGGGATTTTCTGATTAATAATATTTCTACAAGAGCAAATAAGGTATCGGTGGGTTCATCTTCTGCTCCTACACTCGGTGGTGCTACATTTACTTCTGTAGCTACTCCTGGTTCTAGTGTTGTCCAAAATAAGTTGTATGCTTTGGCATCTCGATAGAAATCAGAGGCATTGCCTGATGTCATTACTGGTATATTATAACTCTTTTCTCCTAACGTGTATTATCTGCTTGATCTAGGGTCCACTCTTTCTCATGTGACCCCATTTGTGGCTGTATGCATTGGTTTTGATCCTGAGGTTGTTTAGGATCCTTTTTTATTTTACTCCAATTCTAACTTTTCTGGAAGGCAATGATGGGTTTATGGTCTATTGTGAAGCATCTTAGGTAGATCTTAGTTTTGTTTTACTACAGCATGAAAAGGTGATTGCCTATGCTTCCAGGCAATTAAAGGTACATGAAAGGAACTATCTTACTCATGATTTAGAGCTTTTGGTGATAGTATTTACTTTGAAAATATAGCTATACTATTTGTATGGTGTATATATGGATATCTTTTCTTATAATAAGATCTGCAGTATATGTTCACTCAGAAGGATCTCAATCTCATGAAGAGAAAATGGCTTACGATTCTCAAGGACTATGATATGAGTCTTCACTCTCACCCAGGTAAGGCTAACGTGGTTTCTAATGCTCTTAGCAGGTTGTCCATGAGGAGTTTGGCTCATGTGGAGAAAGAAAAGCAGGGTTGGTGAAGATATTCACCACTTAGCTAATCTTGGAGTTTTTCTCTTGGACTCCAAGGATGGAGGTGTAATGGTACAAGAAGTGGTTCGATCGTCTCTTCGTGTAGAGATTAAGAAGAAGTAGGTGCTGGATCCTGTCTTGATTAAAATCAAGGGTGATATTTGTAGGCAAAAGGTGATGGTGTTTAAGATCAGTGGTGATGGTACTTTTTTGTATCAAGGAAGGTTGTGTATTCCTAATATTGACAGTTTGTGATAAAAGATTTTGGCTGAGGTGTATGAGCCATGCTATGTTGTTCATCCCAGTTCCACGAAGATGTATCATGATCTCTAGGAGATGTACTGGTGGAATAGTATGAAGAGAGATATGGCTGATTTTGTAGCCAAGTTTTTGGTGTGTCAAAAAGTTAAAGTTGAGCACATAAGGCCTGGTGGGTTATATAAAGATATTGTATTGCCTGAATGAAAATAGGAGGTAATCAATATGGAATTCATTACCGGTCTTTCTCTGTCTTGGAATCAATATGATTCGATTTAGGTCATACTAGATAGGCTGACAAAGTTTTCTCTTTTCTTTCTAGTGAGGACTACCTTCTCGATGGAGGATTATATGAAGTTATATCTTCAGGAGATTGTGAAGATGCATGGGGTAACTATTTTTATTATTTCTGATCAAGGAACACAATTTATGTCTCACTTCTGGCGGTCTTTCAACAAAGGGTTGGGGAATAAGGTTAGTATGAGTACTACTTTTCACCCACAGATAGATGGACAAGTAGAGACAATTATTCTGATGTTGGAGGATATGCTTCGGGCTTGTGTGATTAATTATGGTGGCAATTAGGTTGGGCATCTACCTTTGGTAGCATTTCCTTTACAACAATAACTATCATTGTAGTATTGGTGTGGCTTCTTTTTATGCATTGTATGGTAGGAGGTATAGATCTCCTATTGGTTGGTTTGAGCTTAGTAAGGTGGATATGTTTGTTCCTGACTTGGTTTACTAGGCTATGGAGAAGGTGAAGGTGATTTGGGATAGGCTTAAGGCATCCCAAAGTTGTCAAAAGTCCTATGCAGATATTAGGAGAGGAGATTTGGAGTTTGAGGTTAAAGATAAGGTTTTCCTCAAGGTATCTCCCATGAAGGTAGTAGTAAGGTTTGTTAAGAAGGGAAAGTCTAGTCCCTGGTATGTTAGTCCTTATGACATTCTGCAGAGGGTTGGTAATATTGCTTATGAGTTAGAGTTACCTTCTAGATTGATCAAGGTTCATCTGGTATTTATTGTCTCTATGTTGAGAAAATATGTAGGTGATCCTTCTTCGATTGTTCATTTTGAGGGGTTGGGTATCTCTGACTCTCTGTCTTATGAAGGGATCCTGGTTAATATCTTGGATAGGCAGGTTTGTCGATTTTAGACCAAAGATATGGCTTCGATTAAGGTTCTATAGTGAAACCATAAGGTGGAAGAAGCTACATGGTAAGTGTAGGAGGACATGAAGTCCAAGTATCCACATTTATTTTTTGCTCGTAGGATTCGTGCGAAAGGTTTGTGACTTCAACACATCTTTATTTTTTGAATTTTTTAATGGAAAGGTTAATATCTTTGCGTCTATGTTTTCAAACTTTGTTAAAGATTGGAAATATATTTGATAATGTAAATAAATCGTGCGTGTCGTTACCTCTACCTTATCCGTCATTCTGGGATAAATATTCCTAATAGGGGAAACTGAAACACCCTGGTTTTTGTACCTTAGAAAATTTCTTGGAATTTAGTTTTCTGGACCCAATACGATTCATGGGTACGAGCCATATGTTTGAGTACAAGTGGTATGGTCCAGTCGTATGCTGACCAGTGTTGGTTGGTGGGATGGATTCTGGTTACTAGAATAGGTACGACTTGGTGGTACTAGTTGTATGGTTTGATACGGATCATTTGGTTCCTTCACTTAATCTTAGACTTGGTAACTTAAGTTGAATCTGAGTAGAAATGGCTCACCAGGGGCCATAAGTCAGCGTATAAGTCATACCAAGGAATCGTATGGTGGATAGTGTTCAAACCTTCTGTGTTCTATCTTGCTAAGGCTATAGATAAAGAGTAAGGATCGTATGTTGTCAATACAACTTGGGAAGGATGAGTTGTAGACTATACAATGTTGGGTCCAAGGGTAGAGGCGTAGGATACAAGTGGTGGGTACCACTCATATCAAAGGATATGATTTATGAGACTCAGTCGTACCCATGTTATGGGATTTTTGTGCAACTTAAGTGGGGGTATTTTGGACATTTCCCTACTTACCCCAATAAGGCCCCACAACTTCTAAATCTGTAATACTCCGAATTTTCTGTAAGTTGAGTTTCATCCTTAAGGGGAGTAAGGGCTGACTTCCCAAGTGAGAAGTATTTTAAACCATGTAGAATTTCCCTAATATCAACTTTTTGTCATGTATAGAATTGAGTAAGATTTCCGTCGATACTAAATTTGACCAAATACGACATTTGGGCGAAGAGTTATAGCTATTTTAGTGAGACAGTGTACCACCTGGTACTTAGGCGCGTTGCGGAGTCAGCCAAAATGGCAATTGTCAAAATTCAGTGAGCCTCTGCGATTCCACCGCGTCGCGGTGTATTTCTAGTTCACAACCAAGGTGGCAATGCAATTTCCACCGCATCGCGCCATCAAGCAGTTTCCCAATTGTTCAATTTCCAGTAAGCTGGCGCGATTATGGCGCATCGTGCCAACATAAAAAATCAGAATTTTCAGATTTCGTTATTTAATTTCAAGGGCATCTTAGACTTTTCTCATGACCCCTATCAGCCCTAAACACGATATAAAATGCCCAATAAGCCCTTATTCCGTTATTTTCCTCACTATTCTCTTAGGAAGATTATATTTTCACTCAAAAGGGCAAGAACCCTAGCCAAGAAATCAAGAACAAGACTAAGGATTTTCTTCAAAGACCTTCAAGAAAGAGTCTTCTAGGGTATGTTAGACGTTGATTCTTGGGTTGTTTCCACCCAAGAAGCTCAATAATCCTTTTCAAAATTTTGAGGTTTACGTATTTATGAGATTTCATTATTTATGTGTATTATAGTTCATGATTTTGTATTGTTGGGTTGTAATTCATCATTTAGACTACCAATTTCAAGAGTTGATTCTAGTATGTGATGAATTCTATGGTGTTCATGATAAACCCTCTTCACGTTGCATGATATTGATGTATTCATGATAATTAAGTATAAAATCTATGGTATGACCAAAGCATTCCCCCTATATGTTTGATAGAATGCTTAAGTAAAGATAATAGTGCCTATTTACTATGTTAAGCATGAAATCCCCAATTTTCTGATAACTTTTGCATGCCAAGTGTTTGTTGAAATGCCTTAATGAATGTATTATGATAAGTTGCATGCATTCTTATCCATGTGTATTACTTATTGAACAACTATGAGATATTAGTATGCATTCCCTATAAATTTACATGTTTATGACTTTCAAGTGATTGACGAGATATCGTATTGATTGTGTTGTGAATGAAAGTCCATTGTCATGATATTCAAGGGTGGTCCTGTCTTATTTATTTATGTATCGAGTATTGGGGGTATTTATACACAAAAATTTAGTTGCTTGTCTAGAGCTGAGTTAGTCTCAAGATAATTTCAGTCATGCTATGATAAGTAGAATTCACTTAGTACAAACATAAGAAAATTCAGTAATCTTAGTACTAGTTCAGTCCAATCTCAGTATCAGTTTAACCCAGTTCTGTATTCAGTTCGGACCGCAGTAGTATTCAGTATTCAGTTTAGATTTCAGTAAATCTCAGTAAGTTACATAACTCAGTAGCATTCTGATATAAAATAAAATTCAGAAGTATTCCATCAGATAATGAAATCAAGTAAACTCAGTCAAATCAATCAAGTAAGACGATCAGTAATAGATTCAGCTCGTTCTAGTACAGTCTAAGAATCAGTTTAGTGTCTTTCAGTTGGGAGTAGGAAATAGCACTAAGCGAGTGCAGGGATGATGCATTCCCCGTTAGAGAGGTAGAGTCATTAGTAATAGTCCCTGAATTCCAGAACTGCGTACCCACCGCAGGACCAGGAGTCACCCATTAGATTAAGGCTTGACTATCATATTGCCTTAGGCTTGACTTCCTATTCAGGGTCACCCATTAGAAAGGGTTGACCATAGCATAGATCTTTACCCATTGCACGGTATTGACACCCTTCCAGTAGGGTTTACAAGTTGGACCTCACTAGATCAGATTTAGGGTATGTCGGTTAAGTGAGAACTCCTATAGTTGTAGTTTCAGTATCAGTCTTCAGAGTAGAACTCAGAAATCAGGACTGTCAGATACAGTCACCTATCTCAGTAAGGAACATAGATAGTTCCATAGATTCTTGGACCACCCACTAGATAGGCCTGGTCTTACATAAAATTAATCAGTATCATTACTAATAAAGCTAGTGATCACCCATTAGATAGGCGTGATCTCATACTCAGTCCATCATTTTTATTATTAAAAGATTCAGAGATCTTCCGCTAGATAGGTCTGATCTCAGATACAATCATTCTTTATCATTATTAGTAGATTCAGAGATCATCCATTAGAAAGGTTTGATCACAGATTCAGTCAGTCGATAGTAGCGAACTCAGAACTCAGTCATTGATATGAGCATATTCAGTTAATCAGCTTCAGTATCATCAGTTTTAGAGATCAACTGATCCCAACTTTAGTACTCAGTTATCAATATCAAAAAATTCAGTTATTCAGTATCTTAGTATTAATAGTGAGTTTAGATGTCAGTAAAGCAGTATTCGAGTATCAGTATTCAGAGTCACGATGATTTCAGTTATGGTTTATGCGTTCATGCATAAGTCATTAGTCAGTACTCTCATGTTATTCAGTTAAGTTATGTTCCTGGATAAGCCCTTGCATTAAGCATTACCTCATCTAGCATACCAGTACATTCAAAGTACTGATACATACTTTTCTCTTGCACTATGGTGTCTTATACCATAGGTTCATAAGCGCGAGATCCAGAGCACCCTTAGCAGTCCAGACTTAGTCAGAAGCAGTAGATATAGCAGTGATTCCTCTTCATTTGAGGATGATCCTTATTTTATTATGGAATTAGACTCAGTTTATTTTCAGTAGACGAAGTTAATTGGGGACATGTCCCATCAAATCCACAGTTCAGACAGTTAGAGGCTTGTCAGATAGATGTATTAGTATTCAGTTTTTAGTTTTGAGTATTTTAGATGTTTTGAACCTTATGGCAAGTTTTTGCTAGTTTTTCCGTATCTATTATATTATATTATGCAGTGCTCAGGTATAGATATCAGTAGAGGGTTAGCTTGTGGTCTTTCGAGATTATGATTTCGATTTCAAAAAATTAGGGCATTACAAAATCTCTTGGTAATCTACTTACCCTAGTATTCTATTCATTAACACTTAGAAACTCTTCCTAAACACTCTATAATTCTCTCAAGAGCTTTTGGGCAAGGAAGCTAGGGTTTCAACTAGAGGACTAAATTGGGGATATTGTTGGTGGCTTCTCTCAATCTACTTTGTAAATTAAGGCAGGTTCTCTTCCTTTATAGTTAGTTCCAATTAAAGACATAGTTTTATACAATTTTTTTATGATTTGAATATTGTATGATTTTGGGTTCTCAAAAATAATTTGGGGGTTTTGGTTATAAATTCTTAGTTATGGGTTTTCGATGTTTTAACTATGTCTTAATATCAATTAATGGTTATTTAGGATAATTAGTTGTATAAGAATAGTTCTTTGGTAATGAACTTTGGTTTTGGAAATACTATGCCCCCAATGTGTTTGATAAAATACCTTTAACAATGTTTCTATGATAATATTGTTTTTCAATGGAACTTATGCATGGTTTAAACTTGGTAATGAACTAAATGATATGAATGGTTTTAAATGGTTTTAAATAGATTGGAAAGGCCTTGTTGGTCATGGTTTTGGTTAATTGGAACTCATGAAGGGTACATGGAATCCCTTAAAACTATATATAGCTAGCTATGGACAAAACTTACAAGTATAGACGGTATGACAATACCACTACTAATGGCCTTGTTAATAAATAAGTAATGGATTGGTTGTTTTCTTGGTAATGGTTGTAATTGGGAAATAATGGCGGGGTGTGTAGCAAAGCCATGGAAGGTGGGGTCTTGAGAGGACCAAAATTGGAAACTCATATTTGTCGATGTGAGGTTTGGTCCAAGTTATCGTGTACATGATGTCACACTTTATGTTTAGGGAATGTACTAGTCATCCCAGGTTATCTTCCCTGGTTGTGCGGCTTCTCACACTAGGGCCCTTTCAATAGAGAGAGTTAAACCCATATAGCCCATGGGTGGTTTAGGATGGCAAAACTACACATCCCAGGTAAAGGATTTAATGGGGTGCTAAACCCTATTCCCTTTCCCAGTATGGATATATATATATATATATATATATATATATATTATGGTTTATGTGCATATGGATGGTTTTAACTTGGTTTTATAAATGGCATTATTTTGTCCTTATCCTAATTTCATGCTAGCGTTCACTCGCTAACCCATCATGGATTGAAAAATTATCCACGCTATGTAGGAACCAACTGCTCTACTCCTCTTACATAGTGATTGACTCAGGAACAACTGTTGGACTGAAGTGGTTAGCTTTCATCTTTCTAAAAGGCTCTATTTCATGTTATGGATATTCTTAGACATTTTGATTTATTTTTGGATAATGGTTTTGGCTACGGTTGGGGGCATATTCAAACTGGATATTCTCACTCTTTTGGTTAGAGGATTTGTGGTACTGCTATGGGTTGGAATGGGCGGGATCGGTATTGGTGTTAACCTTAGCATTGGTATTGGTAGTAGGGTTTATAATGGTTTACGATATTGTGGGTTGTTTCACCCTCTTTTATTTTGGGATTAATCATATCATGTTTCGGATTGTATTTGGTCATGTCCTGGTTTATGGCCCTTGGTTCAATATTTCTTTGGCTTGGTGGTTTGGCTGGTACGGTTTGGTGGACGAGATGACTAGGTAGAGTTGGTCTAGAAATAGACCTATCCCAAATTCAGTCCTTGTCCAATTATGCTATCTTGTTATATGTTCAAAATTTATATGATTAAAGATATGCTAATGGCGATTGAGTTGGGTATTAGGGGTGGTCCCCGATCCTGGTTAGACTTGGGTTGCCCATTACGACAAGTCCCTTTATCGGGTCAAGTCGAAAGACCTATAAACTAACTGCTGGTTTGATATAGTTTAACTATGTATGTTTAAGCTCAAATTGACACCCTAGTATTGATCTACGGATGTTAGAGGTGACATTATTAGCGAGTAGGATTTCCACTAGATGAACTGGTCTTCCTATCATTTCTGCTGAAACAACCTCGTCATGTTGAACCTGGATTAGGAAGAAAAGAGAAACCTCACTTCTTAGCTAATATAAGCATCATTCAGATTTAGGATTGGGTCAACTAAATCCTTATTTGGTGGTAGATTGTTGTAAGGATAAGCCTATACCTGGAAAATCAATAACTAAGACCAAGTAGTTAATACTTGTACAATAAAGTAGTAAAACTATAACTAAAAATTTGCCAAATTCTTTGTCCCCTGCAACCGCACCAGAAACATGTTGTGTACAAATATACATGTAAGTGTATGCGGTCATACAAATAACTTAGGGACTTTTACAATCAGAATATCGAATTAATAGGGAATTGTGATTTATCAACTACATAATTCACGTAACACTGAAAGATTAAACACGTATAGTTGTAACAACAAAATTAGTGAAGTTTTATAATTCTAAAACATTTAATAAACTTAAGAACATAATTAAATAGGCTGTAATTATTAATAAGGAGAATTCCAAATCTAAGGTATGATTTTCAATCATGTATATCAATTCTTTCTCATCGATTAAGTTTTTTGTCTGATTGTTGATTTACAAGGTTATTAGTATGACTGTGGTCTTTTGAACCTCTAATCTTTTTCCAAAGTTGACCTTGCAACTACATTCATTGAGTTGTGATGCAGAAACCCAATCTATATTTTATATGATTTCATCCCATTTTCAAACCACATGGGATGTATTAGGTATATTCCTATCCTAAATGCAAATCTCTCCCTTACTTTTTAAAGAGAAGATCTCATCGCTCGTATTCTTTATTTTATCCTAGTGATTCTTCTTCTGGGTTCACACAAGAATCATGTATTTATTTTACTGGTCATAAATATAAACAAGAATATCATAATAACCAATATGATTAACAAAATCAAGCTAAGTCAAAAATATGTTATACAAGCATGTTGTAGGCCCAATCATATGACGATAATTTTTAACGCCTCATAGTCTAAAATGAACTTGCAAATTCAATATGGTTCATATATTAATAAAATAATTAAAAAGGAATAAAAATCTTAGTGAGAAGACTCCTTGATGCTCTTTTTGACTCAAACTCATGGTAGGTTCCTGCAAAATTAATTATGTGTCCTAGTTAAACAAAATGTAGAAAGTTGTAAAGCAAATACTTTTCTAGCGTGACCCTATTGTCAACTCACCTTTGAGCATCATGGAACATTTCTAACACGTGAAGGGAGACAGTGGGGCACTTTGCCATTGGACCATGGGAGGCAACATCACACTCCACCAATACAGACCTATTTTGATTTGGATGCCTCACTTCTACCAATTTTCAACCTTTCTCTATAGCATAACAGTGAATGCACTATGTCTCCTTAATGGAAGGGATCACCTTATAATACCGTTTTAGATCATCAAATGTCTTGTGATCTTGCATTTACACTTTGATTTCAAATTACATCAATCCAAATTCATTTCCAACCTATAAAAAGTCTAATCATGAACGCTAGTTTATGTACAATATTTTATCAAAACATTTGGGAATATAATCAAAATTATTATAGAATTAAGCTTAAATATTGATAGAAAGTAGTACTTGGACATACAAATATTCCCAAGATTAGTGACTTCTTATTAAATCATCATTATTTAAAATCAACCAATATTAATTCAAGATTAAATTAAAACTCTAACCTATTAAACTATAACCAACCCACACCCTACCCATTAGCATAATACCCGACCAAAAGCCTAACCCACTCTCCTTTTATTCCCTCCCATAGATCGATCAGATAGCCAAAATCAATCACTAATCCAAATTCCATAATAACATTTTAATATGAAAAAACATAAGAAGAAATTCATGTCTTTTTCATTCTTTCTCCTTCTCTGAGGAGTGTAACCCATTCCCTAACTCCAAACTTAGTTCATCCATTATCATCTGGTTCAATCATCCAAATTCAAATCCTAGATTAAATTATTTTTATCAATATTTTTAGGATCGAGTGACTCAAATTGTTTAAGGAAAGGTACCATTGCGGACTTAATGTCAATTTATTTACGGAGTGGATGCTGAACAACATTGTTAGACTATATATCCAGTGTCATATACCCAAGGTAGGTTATGTTGGAGTAATATTTCACTGATTCTAAATAAATTTTTTTATTCTTTTGCAAATTAAATTATTTTTGGAATAGAGTCAATCATATAATTTTTGAGATGGGGATGACGAAAAATTCTCCCACAGGAGATATGGAATATCACCAGAAATTAAAAACAAAAGTTAAATATTTGTTATATTGAAAGGAATAATTTGACGAAGAACATAGCCAATTTTTAGGTTTCTATTGTTAATATTGAGATAATGGTTGATTTCAAAGTTTTGACTGCTATGGATTATGCAAATATAATGGAGTTAGGAGATAAATTAGATGTTCTTAAGGTTGAGAGAAATATATTAGCGGTGAAGGTGACTAAATTTGTATTTTTTTTCATTTTGTGGTTGTTATAACAACTAATCTGTTATGAAAAAAAGTGATACGATAGATATTGATCATTTTGTGTTTTTCTTATTTGCTTGTTTCTCTAATGGCATGTGTTCTTAAAGAATTGACATCAACTTTTTATTTGTCATATCTATATATATGTTTAGTCTTTCATCCCTTAGGTACTTTGTCAATTATAATGAAAGCGGGAACAACAAATATCATATTTGGGTTTAATTTTGTGTTAGCAACTTGTGGTAGAAAAGTATTATCCTATAACTATTGTTGAGTTTAAATTTGGGTACATGTTCTTTTGCAATCGGTTAGTTGGAGTCTCTTAATCTTGATTTAATGTATTGAAGTTGGACCCAGCATATTTATGGCAGTTAAGTTTTTCTACCAATTTTTATTTAGTTATTCACTTTTCCAAATTTGGTGGTTGGAGCTTTTAATTTTAATTTTAATAGGATAGGTGATTTTTATTGACTAGTGATTGTCGATAGGTGAGTTTTATTAACTATTGATTTCCGGTACTGGCATGCGCATGGGATGATCTAAATTTTCATTTGTGTCCCATGCTTTGTACTTTTTTTGTTTATTGATTCTAACATCATTTTTATTTTTCACTCATCTAACTAATGTGAAGCTGGACATATTTTAGGTATTGTAGTAGG
This sequence comes from Capsicum annuum, assembly GCF_002878395.1. Lineage (NCBI taxonomy): Eukaryota > Viridiplantae > Streptophyta > Magnoliopsida > Solanales > Solanaceae > Capsicum > Capsicum annuum. The sequence continues at coordinate 125,609,379 of NC_061119.1, read as the reverse complement.
ATAACTAGGCAACACGCTGTGACATATTGGTATCAACTATGTTTATCTTCGTGAATGTCTTAAGTGTAAGCGCTTTATCAATCCTATAAGATAGTAAAACTTATTTGTAAATACCTCATATATTTTTGTTTGGAATTTGACTTGACCCTTAGAATATCAAAGTTAGCTCATAAGATAAATCAACCATACCACTTCCACACATCTCGAGAATAACTGCTTTGCAAACCTTATTATTTGATATCATACCTTTTCTATTTGTACTATGCCACATTTTAACAACATTATCAAACAGTTCAATCCTACAAAACCCTCTAATAACAATAGTATAACTCACATGTAGCGCCTCAGAAAAATCAAATTAATTTAACACTTTACACAAGCACAACTCTTGGTTTATAAAAAAATTACTAAATGGTGAATATAGTTGATGAGGAATTGTACTATGTATGTATGTATATATGTGGGTGTGTGTATATATATATATATATTGTAATACCTCAAGACTATCCCTGGACATCACATGGTGCTTTGAACCATAAGTGACCCGAAGCTAACCTATGACACCAGCATAAATCGTGAGCAACTAAATAAAATACATAGAACTGGAAGTAATAAGGGGAAGATATGTGTTTTGTTGAACGTGTTAAAAAAATTGTTTAAAACATTTACACTTTGGTTATACAAAACAAAACTAAAATTAAATACATCAGCTCTAACTGTCTGTTTATAAAGCCTCTACTAATACTCACTATAGGTAGCTGGGACATCACCCCTAACTATCCCTAATCAATATGACTAAATAAATATGATATTGGAACTATAGTCAACTCGAGTACTCAAATCAAAAGAACTCATCATCTGCTAGTTGGAAGCTGTGAACTGTCTGATTATGATGTGTGGGCTACAATTGGTACCTATATTATGAAACAATGTATCCACATAGATGTACATATGGTCAGTACTTCTAGAATGTGCTAAGTATGTAGGGGTGAATGCAATAAGTAAAACTGAAGCTGAATATACTTTCAAATCATGCATGCTAAGTGTAAAAAGATTCACCTTGATCATGAATAAACTAAAAGCCGAAATATCATAAAACATGAATAAAAAAGTATACTCTGATAAGATTCCAAAATCTTTACTTAAATGGGAAATTCTTATAACTGACATAAACTGTGTGAACTATCATAGAGTCCAACATCCTACCCATGCTGAGGAAAGTTGTTCTACTTTTTCCATCAAAATAGAATCTTAACTTAAAGTAATCACTAAACTTAGCCCATATTTGGAAAAGGAGAGGAGACTCTCTAATGAGGCCCCTAAACCTATGATGGAACATAGTTTCAAGGAAATAGGATGCTCTAAATCCACATTCCTCTCTCAGTGCTAAATGCTACTCCTAAAATATACACTTATATGCTCTTACTTGTGAAATCCACCTTAAAATAACATATAGGTTTTCAAACTTAAAATCAACTATGCTTTTTTTACTTAAATCATATTCATGAGGAAACTTGTGGATTTTATCTCCTATCTGAGATCATAAGATCAATACTGAACTATAGTCATGCTGTAAAACTTGTATCTTGAACTTATAAGCTTGAAGTTCTTGTAAACTTTGTAGCTTACGCTTAAAATTGAAATCATTCATCATCTCATAGAAAATTCATATCAAAATATCAAACTCAATGTGTAAGATCACTTTCAGGGATAAAACATAAGTGAACATGAAATCATATGCAAAACAATGTTCAATTCATTAGGAAGTATCAAAATCTCAAAGCATAAGGAAAGTGGGTATAAAGCCTAGTAAGTCAATTTCTTCAAAATCAATTAAAAATCAAATTTTAGGCACAAGGACGAAAGAGTATCCTTGTTCAAACTCCACATACCTGAATTTATTGATTTTCTTGAAGGAAACTTGAATTTTGATCCTTGGAAGTTGAACTTTAGGAAGAAACTCTCACTTCTTTCTCTTAAGAGTGGAGAAGAGAATAAGCTTTAAAACTAACTAAGAATGGGTAAATAATGCTTATTGGCTAATTTAAGTCGTGTAATAGAAGTTTGGTGGAGGAAAAGACCAAATTACCCTAAGAAAACTTAAAAGAAGTTGCAAGAATTTTTAGTTGACAACTCGCCAGTTTGGTGAAAACTAATCAACCTAGTCGTTAATATCTAGCTTGATTTTGACATTTACTGGTTAAGGTTTACTACTTGAGTTGACAGCTCGTCACCTAGTTGATGGCTCTTCAACTTAGTCGTAACCTTCTCATAGACAGACATTCCCAAGTAAAATGAGCATAACTTTCTACTCCAATATTAGATTAACGTGAAATTAGATGCACTGGAAAGAAGACACAAAGATCCCTCATTTGATATACAATAGGCCACATAACTCTTTATATTCTAGGAGTTACACTCATTTAAAGTTGAAACTTATAGAATTCAATATAAAAACTCAATCGATAAAAATGCTTTTAATTCAAATTTGCTTTAAGTGTTTCTATGACCATAATCGCATCAAAAACACTTTACCCAAAAGGTCAATAGTCATGACACTTATCTATGGTTTGAAATAATTTCTTTGGGGTCCTTAAACATAAGGTGAATAATTGAAAACTTATCTGGGACCTTGTGGGGTATTACAATATCTCCCCCTTGGGATCATTCATCCCCGAATTAAGACTGATATTCATACTAAAATAATGTAGTTACTATCTTGAAACTAAATTCTAAAATTTATCATGTCTCATAACTGAAATCACCTCTTAATATGATACTAACTCAGCTGATACATGCATAACATGAACACATACCTAGGAATCATATGGAATAATGTAGGCATGACAAGTCTGCTTATGAATGATATAGCTAAGCTGAAACAATAAAACTTCAACCATGAAACTTACTTCTAAGATAAATTGATTGACTATAAGGAGATGATTCAAGTTTTAAGTTTAGAACACAACTAAAACATTCATGACACGATCATCATACAGAACAACAAAGTGATAACTAATGTAATAAGATCTCTAAGAGTTGCTAAGAACATAATATGATTTTCTTCAGATTCTCATTATCATAACATCTAATAACAATCGAGGAAAAAAATTTAGTGCATGATCTGGGTATGGATTTTGAGTAAGGAATTGCAACATGGATACAACTCTATAACATGGGATATAAGCATATAGAATAAAAGCTAGAATAGGATAACTATGTATTAGTCAATGCAACTATTAAATTTCAAGATTAGCGCCACTTCTTAGATACTCTCTCAACTATACTTATCCTCTTGAATACTATGCATCATTTGATGCATTTATAATTCTAACATGGGTACATATGACTACTCCAGCCTAAGCATGAGTTGAACTACATACTCTCACCATGTTCAACCCTAACTTGAAATCACATGGTGCTACACATAACACCATAATACTAGTCTAAACCATGGTTTTCAATATCTTATGTCTTTTCAGAGCTCTTACCTCAAGAAAATACTCCTTACCACTTCAACAACTAACTTCAACCTGTTACCAAGAATTCACTAGTGCATAATGCATTCATCCACTTATATACCAACATGTTATTCAAGCCTACCATTATAACCACATATGAACTTCTAGGAAACCAACCCACTGAGGAATTTTTCCTATATTCTATATATACCTTAATCAATAACAACTTTCATGCATTATTCCCAAGAAGACACACCTAGAATTCTCAACTAACTATGGTATACTAAAGATTTGCATCACTCTTATTTCACACTTATAGAATTAGATAAAATAAGTATTCAACAAATTTTACCTAATAAGGAACACCTACTCTCTCCTATCTAAACCATTGTTTATCCACTTTTACCACCACTATTTAACATAAGAAGAGGCCACTAAAGGGCTAGAACATGAGTACCTAAAGAATGAAAGAATACTATACATAACTTTGACACTTAACTAAGGCCTAAAGAATAGAGTATCAAAGCAATTGATTCCTTAAAGAGATCTAAATTAAAGACATACACATAACATAATGTGAATTTTACTGGTCATTAAGGGTGTACCATGAGTTATTAGAACTAAAGAACTGAGCATACTTTGAAATATAGGTTCATACTTACCATAAGATACTCAATATAATACTACAGTTCATAGATTTATGAGAGGTGACTCGAATCATAGAGTGAAGTTGTTACTTCTTTACTAGAGTTAAGAATGAACTTGAATATGAATGAAGTGTATAATCATTGGTCACATACGTGACTCTATCGTGCAAGACATAGATAAGGTGCTATAATGACTGAAATTTAAGGAAAGGAATATGCAAGAGCAAAAATGGATCACTATCTCATCACAACTCTTATTGACATGTATCTCAATCTAATTCTCAAACATTGATTTGGTTATTCACCTTATCATCTCCCTCTTAGATTAAAGCCAATATTCTAAGCTTATGGGTCCATTCCATATCCTCAAGACTAACACATACTTTATTCACTCTAATGGCCTATACATAAATGCTCAAACTCATTTGAATAAACTATATCTGCACAATTCTAACTTCATTCTTTAACACTCTCTTAATATATACCATCCCTAACTTTCTCTAGCTTCAATAATGATCATCATATACTTACGCTCTTCTACATCAACATAGCTATCAATCTAAACACGTAATCCACCCTTTTTTTATAACTTACTCATATCACACCTTTAAACTTATATTTTTCCATAAACCATCAGAATCAAAATTATACGAAAAAACTTAATATCCTTAACCTATAAATCCCAACTTAGCTATCAAGAACACCATATAATTTATCATTATCCTTCTTTACACTTAGCAACTCATGGGTATTATCTAAGCACACAAGACACATTAAAAACTTAGAAAATAATGCAAGCCATATCACCTTGGGTACACTTCTACATCATGCCTACACTATTATACCTAATTGCAAAATAAATGAACTTAAATTGTTGCACACATTATTCCTAGCCTACTAGCTCACCTTTCATATAACTAACATCATTATCCCATAAAATCATTATTTCCACCTTGACGATCATTTACGGTTCAACCTTAGATTCTAGTACTAGACATGATTAACCACAACCTCACACAATATTCTTGCTTGGCAAAACATCAAGAAACACTAGTCCACTAGAACATCATAATAATGATATTTGATCATAATCTTATGGTAAATCTTACAATATCTATTCGCATATTCTCGTTTCACATATCACTACTACTTATCCATCCATACATCTAAATTATACTCCTAGCCCTACAAGTATCAACCAATTTCTCTTTCACAACCACAAGGAGAACCCACATTAATAACCCTTAACAACATAATACTTTCATTAATCACCTATACTTTTGTATCATAATGGAATACCATCAAGAACTATTTTTCTACTTTAAGATTATCATAATTCACCTTAACTGGTAACTCCTTCTCTACCTTCCACCATAAAACCTACACCATATTCACTACTTCTTAGTTAATACACATAGATATATCATCTAAGTCATACTTAATAACAGACATGCATCTGTCAATTTACCTCAACCAAATGCTAACCCTACCTTTTCTTGTTACTGCACATCTATATCCATGCTTCCAACTCTAAGGATGCTCTATTACTTATGAATTATAACACCCTAAGTTACACTATCCCTGTGTAAAAATTGTATTCAATACTCTAGGAACATGCTCTTCATAAGCACTATCCATAAAAAAAGGATAATGAGAAATATAATTACATAGAATATTCTATCTTAACTATACAACTCATATAGATGAGGACATAAAATTTTGAATAAAAGGACTTTCAACCCACTAGCAGGCTCTTCTCAAAACCTTTGTACAATTTTTGAAGTTACTGATAGTAAATTTGAGAGCATCATCTCAGGATGAATTAAAATTTACTACTTATGTTATCTTAAGAATAATTCATGGATGGAGAATTATAGAGTAACACACAAATTGATAGAAGTTTATTAGAGAATAACTATACTGCACGATCTAGAGCATAAAAAAGGGAAATATTTCTTAAATGCCTAATAGCCTTTTGAAGAAAAGTACAAATGTCGTTTTTCTATTCCACAAGGCTCTATTAGACATGACTTCATAAACAACATAGGACACTTATACTCTGTTCTCTAATATAATTTTTGTAATGTCTTGTGACTACCCCATAGATGTCGTATAGTGCTTAGAACCACCAGTGATCCTAAGCTAACCCATGATACTGGCAAAACTTATGAGCAACTGAATAAGAACATAAAACTAGAAGTAATAAGCGTAAGAAATGTCTTTAGCTGAACATGTTACAAAAACTATTTAAAATAGTTACACTTTGGTTATACAAAACAAAATTGAAATTAAATACATCAACTCTAACTGATTGGCTATGAATCCAATACTAATACTGATTATAAGTAGCCGGGATATGACCTTAGTTGACTGAATAAAAATAATATTGGAACAATAGTTGACTCGAGTCCTTGAATAAAAAAAACTCATCACCTTATAGTTGGACGCTATGAACTATATGATTATATGTCTGGGCTACATCTCGTAGCTACACATGAAATAATAAAAAACATAGACGTAGATGTGGTCAGTACTTCTAAAATTTACTAAGTATGTAGGGGTTTATGCAATAAGTAAACTGAAGTTAAACATAATTTTAAATCATGCATGCTAAGAGTAAAAAGACTCACTGTGATAATGAATAAAACTAAAATATCATAAAACATGAATAATAAAGCATAATCTGATAAGCTTAGTAAGTCATTACACTTAATTTCTAAAATCTTTACTTTTATGGGTGATTTTTATAGCCGACATAAACCATGTGAGCTATTATGGAGTACAACATCTTACCCATGTTTAGGAGAGTTGTTCTACCATTTCCATCGGAATAGAACCTTAATTTAGAGCGATCATTAAACTTAGCCCATTTTGGGAAAAAGAGGGGACACTCTCTAGCAAGACCTCTAAACCTACGGTAGTACGTAGTTTCTGGAAAAAAGGATATGCTAAACCCATATTCCTCTTTTTGTGCTAAATACTACTCTCAAAATATATACTTATATGTCCATACTTGTGAAATCCACCTTTAAATAGCATATGGGTTTATAAACTGAAAACCAATTATGTTTTTCTTACTTAAATTATATTCATGAGGAAACTAGTGGATTCCATATCTTCTCTGAGATAGTAATATCAAAACTAAACTTTGTTTATGTTGTATAACTTGTATCTTGAACTTAAGCTTGAACTTCTTATAAACATAGTAACTTATGCTTAAACTTAAAATCATTCATCATCTCACAAAAACTTCATATCAAAATATCGAACTCAATTTTGAAGATCACTTACAAGGATAAAACATAAGTAAATATGAAATTATATGTAAAACAATGTTCAATTCATGAGGAAGTATCAAAATCTCAAAGAATAAGAAAAGTGGGTATAAACCCTTGTAAGTCAATTTCTTCAAAACCAATTAAAAATCAAACTTTTGGCATGAGTATGGAAAAGTATACTTTTCTAACCCCACATACCTGAATTTCTTAATTTTCTTGAAGGAAACTTGAATTGAGATCCTTAGAAGTTGGAACTTTAGGAAGAAACCATAACTTCTTTATCTTGAGAGTAGAGAAGAGAATGAGCTATAAAAAGTAACTAAGAATGAGAAAATAATACTTATTGCCTAATTTAAGTCATGGAATATGTATTGACCCTCTTGAAACACCCCAAACTTTGGCCTTTGAAAATTTCCTGATCCTTTAGCTCACTGCCTTGCTTATGACTTGACCTCATGAGTTGTAGGATGTCTTGATGAGTCATGTAACCCAATCATATGGTGTCCAGTGATTGTTGTTGAGTTTTTGTCCTGGGTCAACTTAGGGAAATAAGTCATAAAGACTCATGATGATTCGTTAGGAAGAGTCGTAACTAAATCATATAAGTTGTTATCTTGATTCTTCTTTGATTATGAGTGGATCACTATGAGCCGTAAGGACTCATTACAAGTCATAATGATCAAATGGTAGGATGTCCAATGTTTACCCTATTTGGTTCTGCTCTGATAACGAGTAGGACCCTAAGAGTCATAGGGTCATATTACGAGTTGGTTGGTTGAGTTGTAAGAGTAAAAATGTTGGGGTTCCTTAAGACTTTCCTGGTTATGACTAGTGGTAACGAGTCATAAGTTAATATTACGAGTAGATGGATGACTTATAACTAAAGACGATGCTTTTCAAGCTTATAAATTGGGGCACTTTAGACATTTCCCACTTAAAACCCTTTAGAACCCACTTCGTAAAACACTTTTGAGGCATTCATTCAACACTTTAATGGGTTAAATACTCTCTCTAAATGCTTTTAAGCATGTCAATCTAGGTTTTCACCAATTTGGTCATCTAAGGGCTCAAGGGTTGATTTCTCTTCATAAATCTTCGTAATTCAGGTATGTGACTCTTCTCTCATTGTTAATTATATAAAACTATGCAACTTAAAGTATTGTTCATGAGTTATTATCAAGAGTTTTGAAAACAAGGTTTGAGGGTTTTTAATATTTATTGTTGAATAGTATTTTCCTATGGTTTAATTATTATTTTCCATGCTTTAATTGTGGTTTTTGCATATATGGGTGCATGGGAATGGTGATTTAACTAAGGTGTTACGTTTAACCCCTAATTTGATGATTTTGCCTTGATTTTTTCTTTGATAATGGTACGCCCTCAGCCTGTTTGTAAAATTATTAATGAGAATGACCTTGTCACAAGTATGAATTGTGTGTTGAACTAATACATTGACATAAAATGGTAAATGAACGATGAATGTCTTTATGAAGGCCTTGATGGACATAAATTGATTTAAATTGGAACCTTGGGGTTTGATTGGCTAAATAGGTTTAAGTCCCAAATGTTAAATTAATTTTGATAACTTTATTAAGATAATGGGTTCGAGTCCCAAATTGATGAAAATATTATTATGGCATATTATACGCTTGCAAGTGGGGTTGGTATGATGATACCAATAGGGTGCCTATATGTAGAATGGGTTAACAAATAGTGCTGCAGATTAAATGTTTTAAATTGGGCTTAAAATAAGGATGTGTAGACGGACCATAAAAGTAAAGGCCCCAAAGAACTAACAATGGAAATCGCACTAACTAGTGCATGTGTCTAAATGATCAGAAAGTTTGAGTCCCCTGTATTGAATACATGAATGGGAGGTTTGAGTCTCCCATGTTGTATAAATTGGTGCTTAAGTCACCTTGAATTTGCTGGGAGGTTTAAGTCCCCCATAAAGGCATATACGAATATAGATATTCTCTGGTTTGTGCAGCTACCTCGGGTGCCTTGTTATATGACAATTATGCTACACAGCCCAGGTTAAAGTTTTTTGAAGTTCATAGTAAGCCTTACTCCCTACCCTAGCATGTGGTATTATATATGTATATGTATCCCATATGATATTATGTACTGAATATTGTATTGGGTTTGACATTATTTTGTTCTTCTATCCCTGATTTACACACTATCGCTCTAACTACTAACCATCTTTGAATGATGTATCCCCATGCGATGCAGGAACCGGTCATACTTCCATATCTCTTTCTTAGTGACTTGGATTCAAGATCAACTAGCAAGTCAAATTGAAGTGGTGAGCTTTCATCTTTTAGAAGACCCTATTTCATATTGTTGTTTCTTTTTATGTGTTGACTATCTTTTTGGATATTAGTTTTGGCTATTGTCATGGGCATTTCCCGATATTTTATTAACTTTCAATTTTGTAGAAGCTTTGTCGGATTACTGTGGACTTGGGTAGTTTGGTTGATTGTTTGGTGACAGATAATTATCCAGATACGGGTGGTTGGTATAGACATATCATGAATTATCATAAGTTCTATTATATGTTATCTTGTTATATATTTGAAAATCACCTAATATTTGGGGATGTTGTGTTTGGTCAGTTAGGCAAAGGGGGTAATCTCCGATCCATGTGGGACTTAAGATACCCATCACTGCCAGGCCCTAGTTTGTGTTGTGGCAAAGGTGATATCAGATCCTAGGTTCATTGTCAATTGGGTGTCCAAAAAGCCGTGTTAAGTAGAGTCTTTTTATGGGTGTGTAATGCACCACACTTATAAGGGAGAGGTTATGAGACATTTAGGAATGTTTTCCTTTCTTGTTGTCTTAATTTTGGGCTATAGAGTCTAAGGTCTTGGATCCTTCTTATTTCCATTTGTTCATCTTTCAAATAATTCCTCCAAGATAATATGATGTTCGTGGAACTTCTTTTGTCCTATATGGGGAAAATGTGGGTGAAGCTTGTCCAATTTTTGGGGTCCAGACCCAATCAAGGGTAGCTATATCTGGCTATCCTCGTGGAGTCCAACCTGTCCCCACTGATCCTACTCCTAAGAGTGATACTTATACTCAGTCGCCTTAAGAAGATGTTACTAATACTGAGTTCCGTCGCTCCATTAACTTATGAACCCAGTTGGTGACATCTCAGTCACAACAGTCGGGTTTTGCTTATACTAAATGGGTTTGTCTGAGGCTACTAGAGTTGGCCAATTTATGAGATTGCATCCTCTGACATTTACTGGTACTAAGGTTGGGGAGGATCCTCAAAGTTTCATTGATAAGATGGAGAAGATCTTTCGAGTTATGCATGCTTTAGATATTGAAGTTATAGATTTTATTTCCTATCAATTGAAAGATGTGGTGTACCAATGGTACAAAAAGTGGGAACAGTTAAGAGGAAAAGTTGCTTGTTCTGCCTTGTGGGATAATTTCTCTAGTACATTTCTAGACCACTTCTTTCCTCAGGAGTTGAGGGAGGCGAAGGCGAAAGAATTTGTTAACTTAAAGCAAACAAGAATGACAGTCAAAGAGTATGCCTTGAAATTTAATCAGTTGTCCTGGTATTCTTCTGAGTTGGTATCTAGCATACGAGGTCCAAGATGAGTAAGTTCACTTCTGGGTTGTCTCGAGACTTGATTCTGGAGAGTAAGGTTACCTTGTTAAATAAGAATATGGATATTTCTCTACTTGTGGTTTATTGTAACACCCCATATTCAAGTACGTGTATTGGCGTATTCAAGTACATCTATTGGCATATTCAAGTATGTGTATTGGTCTTATTTATATGGAATTAATTTTTTTTATTTTATTTATACCAAAATTTTCCCATTGATGGTTCTATGCGAAGGTTATTGAATAAGCTTTCCAATGATATAAACATTTTCAAAAACGAATAGGTTTTGAATATAATCAAGCACGTTCGAAACTATAAAACAGTGGTCGGGATATTTGGGAATAGTAAATATGCAGGAAAATTTCCTGCAAACAAACTACTGAGGCCAGCCAAATTTTTGGGTCAAATTCGAATGATCATAACTCCCTTAATATAATAAACTGGGAAAGCTGTGACCTATAAAAGAAAAATCTTTGAGTCTTCTTTTTAATGAAATTGGTTTCATCCAAATCCAACATCTGAGTAAGGAGTTATACTCATTTTACTTCAGCCTATCAAAACAGATTTTTAGGGTCAACTTCAAAATACCATGACTCCTTGTACAGGACGAACTGAGTGGCCTACATTATAGGAAATGAAATCCCTTTGAATTATCCTTCCAAGATACTAATTTCAACCAAATTCAATTGCGGAGCAAAGAGTTATGGTCGATCTACTTTAGCTTATCAAAATAGTCCACCAAAGGATAGATTTGACATTATTTAAATTTTAAAGGCATTTTGGTCATTTTCTAATATATTATGGATGGGAATATGTGTATATATTCATGTATGTGAGTTCAAAAACTCATTTTCATCATCAATAATTGAGGAAGAACAAACCCTAGCCAAATTTGACCTTTAAATAACTTTTGATTCAACCGTAGAAATTCAAAAGTAATTCGATAAATGCATTTGTCATCTCAAGAGCTTCGAACGGCACCTATTATTTGTGCAAATAGGATTGAATAATCAAGAGGTGAATTCTAAGGTATGAATATTGTTTGCCTTTGTTCTTTTTCATATATGTATGTGTGATAGAGGATTATATGTATTGGTTGTTATTGAAAGGTGATAGAAATAGGGTTATGGACTATTTTACATGGTTTGGTTGTATTGAATTGTGGAAGGTTGATATGGTAATTGAGTTATGGAAGGTGGATATGGTAATTGAGTTATGAAAGGTGGATATAGTGATATACTATTGAATTGATGATTATTTATGTCTATGGCTCAATTTGGTTTAATGGATTGGTTGGAAGGATAAATGAATCTAAACTTAATATTGGAGGATGTTGTACGAATATGCATGGAATGTGAATGTAATTGGAGTATAAGAGGGTTAAAGTGACACCCTTTATGGTGTAATTTAGGCTTACTACTTAAC